>NC_081800.1:2567600-2867600 GCF_963082965.1 Carassius carassius | reverse complement strand
TACAGGAATCAGTTGTGAGTCTGTGCACTGTGTGCACTGAATTGATTTAATACATGAGTTCACAATTTGAGTTGAATTACTGATATAAATTACCTTTTCCTCGACATTCTAATTTATTGAGAAGCACCTGTACATTACCAACCCAATGGCCCAGCTCAGGAAAATCAGACCACTTCCTGTCAAAACATGCAGTGCTCAACCAAGCTCTTGTTATTTCAAGACTGGACTACTGAGGGAAAAAAAGCTATGTTTTATCTCTTTTTCCGAGATGCTCATAGACACCAGATCCAGTCTGTATCCAGATCAGAGGGTCACTGCAGTCACCCGGATCCAGTACATATCCAGACCAGATGGTGGATCAGCACCTAGAAAGCACCTCTACTGCCATGAAAGACAGCGGAGACCAGGACAACTAGAGCCCCAGATACAGATCCCCTGTAAAGACCTTGTCTCAGAGGAGAACCAGGACAAGACCACAGGAAACAGATGATTCTTCTGCACAATCTGACTTTGCTGCAGCCTGGAATTGAACTACTGGTTTCGTCTGGTCAGAGGAGAACTGGCCCCCCAACTGAGCCTGGTTTCTCCCAAGGTTTTTTCTCCATTCTGTCACCGATGGAGTTTTGAACTGAGCTGGATGATGACATCACTGAATTCAATGATGAACTGCCTTTTTGCTTTATTGACACACTGTTTTCCTATTTAATGCTGTTCAGTTGCTTTGCCACAATCTGTATTGTTAAAAGCGCTATATAACTAAAAGTGACTGGACTTGACTATTGATGACTGATGATTATCTAATGTATTGCTGTTTCAAGAAAACCTTCAAAACTTAATTTTCTGTTAAGAGCAGCAGCTCTGTTATACAGCTCAAACACTGGCGGTGTAAAAGCTCAATGTCGAACCTTAGCATAAGGATGCAGATGAGTCACAATTTTTTTTTTCTCATTGTTTATTACTACAATGCAAAAAATTACTACATATGTGGATTGGTTTACATTGACCGGTGCTCTGTTTTGTGTCTTATTTATATATATTTGGGCCCATCAGGGCCTGGTTAGTGCTGTTTAAGATGGATAGGTGGCTCTGGCAATGGGATGATGGGACCAAGGCCGGCAGGGGGGAGCAAAAGATCAATTGTACGCTGACAGAGAAAGAGAAGGAGATGGGGCAAGATGTCAGCTCTGAATTAGATGTTAAATCTTTTGGACAAAATGCATTGTGTTAAGAATTTCTCATGTGCTGTTTCCTCACTGATGATGTATGGAGCAGATCTTGTGGGCGAGCTGCGGTCCGAATGTGCTGTTTCAGGGCTAAAGTGGTTGTCAGGCCTATACAAGATGGATTTTTTTATGGGTGCATCTTCAATCTCCTTTCCTCTTTTTCTTCTCTGTTAGCAGTCTCTCTTTTGCTCTGTCTCTGGACTCAATCTGGGTGGCTCGCTGGTGTCTGCTCAGGCCAATTGTGAGGTTTTTATATGCATTTGAGAGCTTCATTCCCTCTTCTTTACGTCTCTCTTTCTTGCTCTGTCTTAGGTTTGAAGAAGAAAGAGCAACTCAGCCATCATATAATCAGCTGTAGTACACTTGTTGTGAAGCAAAAGCTGAAAAGTCCTATAAAAGTCTAAGCTTGGCTTTATGTCAAATATTATAAGTCTTCTTCTGTAACTTTAATTAAAGGTTAAACATATTATTCACTCTAAAATCAAAACACATATGCAAAAACATTTTGGAAAATATTACAGGAAAATACAATGCAATATATAAACCTGACATTTCCATATATGGGAGACTAGTTAACACATATTCATAATCTTTAATCTCACTTTATTTGTTTGCATAGTTGCAAATACCATATATGAAAATATGCATGGTCTTATATAAGAAAAAAAGTGTCTCGCATTAAGTTCAATACATTGATGCTTCCATATAGAACAGCCACATGCTCAGCAGCCGCCTACTTCCAATCACTATTATGAATCTATATTCCCTTCAGAAGTTTTAGATCCGCTAGTGAGCGACGCCTCATGGTACCATCACAGAGTGGCTAAAAATATATTTCCAGAACATTCTCGTTCAATGTTCCTGGCTGGTGGAATGATCTTATAGCTTGTACTTATTTGACCAAATGTCTAAAACTTGGTATTACTTCCTGTCTGTTTTCCCCAATTAAAAGTCGCTTTGGATAAAAGCGTCTGCAGAATGACTAAATGTAAATGTAACATGTACCTCAAGCTTCAGCTAATGTTAATCCTCATTGTCTCTTCCATGACCAAGTGTGATTTATTTATTTATTTATTTTTTTTGGTATTCGTGTGTTTGTTCATTTAGGGGTCACATGACCCTTAAACGAACCTCACACTTAAAAGTGCAGTGGGGCGGCAGCAGAGAAACTCAAGACTCAAGAGTAATCAGTTCTTTCTGCACATTTCCAAACACACACACACACACAGTGCAGAATCAGGGTGAGGAGCTGGAGAAGGTGGCAACATCAAACTCATCAGTGTCTTTGTAGAGTCTATTAAAACTGAAATGTAGAAAACAACCAGCGTGATGTGTATGTGTATATGTGTTTAGGTCCTCTGGTATTTCCCTGTCAGCAGAAACAAAACCTTTAGCTTTTAAGCAGTCTGAGAAATTTCTGCACTAAAAACAGCCAACAAAGTGCTGTTTACCCAGACGTTGAGTTGATGAGACATACAGACATGGTGAAGGAAAACCCCAGGGGCTCATCCTTTAAATGTATTTAAATGTATTCTGGTAATTACAAATCTTTACACACACATACAGGAGCACTCTAATGTTTAAGAGAGTGTACATGTTATGGATGCTGCTTTGTTGTAAGAAATATGTTAGATAAAAGGGTAAAGGCAAACAAGTATTTCCTGTATTTTTAAACGTATGCAGTGAATATATATATTGCCTTGTTAAAACACATTTAGATGGAATATTCCATATTTATTTATTTTTATAGGATATTTACTTATATTTTGAATTTTGCACTTCATTGCGTTGTATTTTAGGTTTAATGGAAATGTCTGTAAAATTACTGGATTGTGTCCTGGCAGAAAAATAAAATGTATTAAAATAAATAAATACACTAAAATATATAAAATAAAAATAAAGAATAAATAGATAAATATATAAATTGTATAAATTGTTTATTTATTTACTTAAAGTGCAAATATGTCAATGCAATATAAAATAAAATAAAATAAAATAAAAGCTGCCAAAAGCATATTATATAAAGTGATGTTTATTATGTAGTAGGTGTACAGGACAAGTTACACATTAAGGTTTGTGTTTGTAAAACACTTAATATGACCAGTTATGATAGTTCAAGTTCTACTGAGACAACATTTCATTGGTTGAGCCAGGATTTGACACGGGCCACTCAGACAAACTGTACTGCTTTGACAGTGCCACACAGTGTCTCTTCAGAAGGTCAGTGTACCAAATGGAAACATGAGATCCACCCACCAGTAACCTCTCTGCATAATGTCTGCACTTTTGTTTGTTTTATTAAGCTCAAATTAATATTGGCAGGGGATATTTGTTGCATGATGGAATGCAAAAAATAAACTCTCATTCCAAGAATCCTTCCAGTTTTATTTATCACTTTCATAGATTATGTGAATTTTACATCTTTTATTCATCAGTGTATTTTCCAAGCAAATTGCATTTTTGTAAGTGTTCATTTGCATCATAAAGACAATAAAGCAAATAATGACAGGGAAGTGAAATTGTTGAGAACATAGAACAGATCTCTTGGGATACATAGTTAGTTTGATTTACCTCTATAAGACTTTTCTTTCAATGATAGTGTTTCAATATTTTCATCAAGTGTCAGAGCCAGCCACACAAAAAGAGTTGTTTTGTTTGTCTTGAACAAAAAGCAGAAGTGTGTGCATTCAGTAATTTTCAGTACTTCAGTACTTTTTTGGGAAAATCGTGGCCTAATGGAGAGTTGGACTCGTAATCCAAAGATTACGGGTTCGAGTCTCATACCAGCAGGATTGTAGGTAAGGGGAATGAATGTACAGTGCTCTCTCCACCTTCAATACCACGACTGAGGTGCCCTTGAGCAAGGCTGCTCCCTGGGCACCGCAGCATAAATGGCTGCCCACTGCTCCGGGTGTGACTCCCACAGACTCCCACAGTTTGTAACACACACACACACACACACACACACACACACATCCTGTTCACTCCCTGTTGTATGCCACTAATGTTAATCACACACAAACACACACTGCTGGTGAGCATGATGAGGGAAATGGTTAACTGAGGCGTGGAGTTTGGACTGCATCTGAGCCTGGATCACATTTATTTTTATTAGTTTTATGGCTGCAGCTGAACTCTACTGGCTCAGTGCCCACCCACCTTTATTCCAGATGTTACCAGAGAAAGTCAGAGAGAGAGATGAAAAATGAGGGACACAGGGAGAGAGAAAATTTGGGAGAGAGTGTATTTGGGTTGAGAGAGAGAGAGAGTAAATACACCGCTGAAGGAAACAGATACCAGAACTTTCCAAACTACATTTCTGGCCTGGGAGTGGAGTTCATCTAGTAATATTTGCACAAACATCACTTACTATTGCTCATAAATTGGGTTATTTGAAGAAACCCCTAACCTTAATTATTAAACAAAAATCAACCCAGTCTCACTGGAAAACCTGCCTTGTGGTGACATCTGAAAAATCATATTATGTCACTTGCATGTTTCGCAACACTTTCAAAGTCAAATGTCCAGTGAGTGGCGCTAAATCTGCAATTAGTTTCGAACAGGTGAACAAAAATGTTTTATTATATTGGTTGTTGTATGTATCTTGACAGTTCTAAAATGAAACATATTATGAGTTGCATTAACCTTATAATGCTCCATCCTGTTTGAAAATAACTGTACCTCTTTACACAATGACACATACACAAGTTGGTTCCTTAACACAGGATTTTATTCTTTTGACATGTGAAATGAGAAAAAATAAAAATAAAATTAGCAGTGTTACAGACACTTTCATTATACTTGGAAAACAAATGCCTCATTGACCACATGTTATGAAATGAGGACCTTGAATCCTTGAAGTCTTTTGGCTTTAAACATGAGCATCATGAGGCATCTTATTAATTCTTTACTTTCAAACCCATTCTAGTGTATTATATTTTAACATCAAAAAATAAACTACATTGCATTTTAAATGTAAACTTAAAACAAACACATATTAAATGATAATATGAGTTTTGAATAAAAA
The DNA here is from genome assembly GCF_963082965.1 of Carassius carassius. Taxonomy (NCBI): domain Eukaryota; kingdom Metazoa; phylum Chordata; class Actinopteri; order Cypriniformes; family Cyprinidae; genus Carassius; species Carassius carassius. Next base: position 2,862,350 of record NC_081800.1, on the reverse strand, counting down.
TGTAATATAAATATTAAAAAATAACTTAATATTTTAGTTTTTCTGATATAAAAAGGTTTCTTTTTTGTATAATACATACAAAGCATGCTTGCATTTATAATTACAATATAATGTTTTTATTTATTTATTTATTTAATTTTTGCAGTTCTTTACTGGGTTTTACTGTACAATATCTGTATCTGTGATACAGGTACTAAAAGTGATTTGTATCCGTATCTATGGCTATGTTTATGCTAGTGCATTTTCACTTTAAAATGCATAACTTTTGCTACGGTTGACCCTAGAAAACAGAGTCTTATGAAAACCCTGCAGGCCCTGATTTAGTTTGAAAACTCTGGGGTTGCGTTTCAGTGTAAACGGACCAAGTCTGCACCCTAAACCCAGTTGTGCAGTATTGTACAGTAACCCAGTTCTGTACTGGGTTTTACTGTACAATATCTGTTTCTGTAACAATCAAAAAATTATTTGTATCCTATGGCTATGTTTATGCTAGTGCATTTATTTATTTATTTATTATTTGACCCTGGAAAACAGAGTCTTTTGAAAACGCTGAAGGCCCCGTTTTATTTTGAAAACTGTGGGGTTGCGTTTCAGTGTAAATGGACCAAGGCCCTGTCCCAAATGGCACAGTTCATGTGTACTTGCGGTCTTACAATGGCCGCCGCGTTTGCATGTCCATTAGGTCCTCGAGACCATAGGGTGTCCCATTCATTATTTTAGTTTTCAGAAGGGTGCTCAAGGGCCACTTTACGGCCGCTATGCTCCCTTGATGCACACTTCTGCTGATCCTGCAGCAGACTTCTACCCAAAAGTCATAGCAGCATTACATCATGGAAGACCGCAAGGGTTTTAGGGTGCGGTTTGGAACAGGGCCCAAAACAGAGACTTTTTTAAAACAATGGCATGGCTGCCCACATTTGCTCTGCGTATCCTTGACGACCGTGTAAACAACAACAGCATGCTCATTGTTGTACCTGCATGAAAGGTCATGTGACATGAGTTTTCAGTTGTGTAGTGTGGACGGAGATCGTTTCTGAAACGCAGTGAAAACGCAAGTGTAGATGAGGATCAATTTAATTTTCAAACAAAACCATACTAGTGTAAACAGGACATATGTATAGGATAGGTTGGAGGCTACACACAGACCATATAGTGTGAACATATAAATCTTGAGCTTTGACTTGATTGATCGCTTGTGATTTACTTGTACAGTGAGAGTTGGTATTTAAAATACCAATATTGCTGAAAACATTGCTGAAATTGCACAGTGTATGCCTGGCCCACAGCAATTTCACTGTCGGAATAGCCATGCATAAAGTTAATAATAAAGCAGCTATGTCAGAGAAAACGATTATTTTATAATGATTTTTGTCTTGCAAACAGTAACATGGGTTATTTTGTATTATTTTTATTTTTGTTATCATTTTTTTTTTTTTTTTACAACATCACTGAAGGACCTGGGTCATATCTATAGATCTCTATAGAGATCAGAATAACTGGAAGAGAGGAAGAGTGTGAACTCTTCTGGCCAAGAAACAACTGCCTAGAAACACCTAGGATCTTGACATCGACTTTTGCACAGGCAAGCACCACTCACATTTACTTCAGAAAACGTAAAAATCTAGCTGGATAATATTACATTTTCCTGCCCACAAAGCCTTGGTTACATCAGCAGAAAAGTTGTTTCAGAGGCATAGAAAATAATTACATTTTGATGGAAGATTTTTTTTTTCTTTATTATAAAGTTCACTGATGAACTGTGCATATTAAGACTAGGAATATTTATTAAAAGGAAAGCATTTGTTGTTGTTTTTGTTATTATTATTATTATTATTAGTAGTAGTAGTAGTAGTAGTATTTAACCTAATATTATCTCAGAATATAAATGAATAATTGCCTAGCATTGAGGAGTACAGATTCCTGAACTCATTTGACAAACTTGTGCAGATGGAGGATGATGGATGAGTCTGTTTATGGCCAGACAGACTGATGGACTTATTGCCTTTAGAGTAATCATGATCATAATTATCGTTATAAATAATAATATCACTTCAGGAGGTGGCAGGGCTCTCAGAAAGAAAGCTCTACTGACTAATAAAAGGCACTTTAAGTTTGATGGTTCCTCAAGATATAGATGTGTGTGTGTGCAAAAAGCAGTGCGGTTGGTCTTTTCAGCAGGGCAGGACTCTCCTGATGTTCCTCTAATTTCCAATAATTTGGGCCAATAAGATGGACCCAACACAGGTTGGACCCATGACTGTAAGAAAGTGATCCCACCATCCAGGGTTGAGAATTTTCTATTCGACTTTTCATTCTAAAAGGAGGCTGCACTGTTGCTAATGCTGCAGGGAGTGAGTGAAATAATGAAGCCCCCACCACAATGTTCAATGAGGGGCTTTCCAATGACCTAAACAATTTATTGTGTGTGTGTGTCAACATAATTGGCAATAAAGCTCTTTCTGACTTTAGACAGTCTACTAACAATAACTAATTTTGCAATTAACTTATTCTACTAACCACTGACCCTAATCTAACCATCTACTAATACTCTAATGAGAGTTAGTTGACATGCAGTTGCAAAAATATTTACAGTTAGTAGAATGTCTGAAGTGTACTATTGAAATACAGTGTAACCCAGATGCGTCAGTAAATGTAAAAGGCAGACATGATGCACACTCGAGTAAACTTGTACATGGACTAGGACATTTTGGACATCTGAGTACAGTCAAGTGCACACCATGTGTCTGAAAGATAAAAAATAGCTAAAAACACAATAAAGGTCTCCCACTCAAACTCAGTTGGCTAACTGGTTAATATTTTATGCTGAAAACGACAGCAGATACAACTGATACAAAATAGTAAGAACACAGTACAAATTCTAACTAAACTAATAACACACATAGTTGTACTTTTCAACGATTTATTGAAGACACTAAGTGATCATTGACAGAGCAGGCTAGAGAAAGTAAGTGTTGCGACTTCTCCAAAAGCTAATGGGAGTCAATTAAGGAGATGAGATTGGAAGTATGGGCTACACAGCTTAAATAAAGGCAAATCTTTTCTTCCCTAACCAAATTGGTATGAGTGAATCAAACTTCGATCCCAACAGCTTTCACAGGAAATTTGCACACAAGAAAAAATAAATAAATAAATAAATAAATAAAAATAAATAAAATTAAATAAAACTTAAAAAAAGCATTGCTAAAGGCATAGGTGTTCATGAATCCACGATTCTGTCTACAAAATATTTTGACTGAAGATTTACAAAATCCTAAATTCTAGGGTTCACTTCTTTTCCCCATCCTACACTGAGTTATTCAGTATGTTTAATAAAAATGATTATTGTGAAATCAAGATTTTTCCAGGGTACTCAAACATTTTATAGCCTTTATAGTCTACTGTAATAAACACAGGTTAGGGAATTGCGTTGTGTAAACATAATTTACTACAATTCTTCTGGACAACTGTGGCATTACCCGATTTCCACATGTCTTTTAGTGAACTGTGTGATAAAACAAATTTATAGAGCATGCATATATGTAATATTATCAGTGGCTGCGGTTCATTAAGTGTATTGATAGTGAAATTAATTCTAATTAAACTAAATCTTATTAAATCTAAATACTGGATGTATGTGTGGCTTTTTGCATTCATTCAAAGCACAGTTCTTTACATGTCCATTTTAGTGTGAGTGGGTGTTTTGTGTATTCAGTCCATTACCACATTTCAAGTCAGATGACAGGAAGAGCACAAGAAATGGGACTTTTCCATTCTCTTGTTTACTTTGATACTTCCTAAAAAAGAACTAATTTTATGATATCTTCTCGGATTCAAAAAGCAGAATTATAATTATTTAATATTAGATTGACATATTTTAAACTCTATGTGTGGATTACTAAAAGCAATAATTATCTATATTTCTCATTGTATGTAAATATGTGGGTCAGTATAATGGTTTTAAATTTGTAAGATTTATTTAATTTTTTCATGCATCAGTAAAGTGCAGCATTTATGGCTGTTTGTTTTTAGCCTGCATCTGATTTTGTCTTGAATCTGTTTGTATCTCTGCACACTGTAAGTTATTATTTCTGAAAAACAGCCCAGATTTTTGGGGATAGGAGCTCATTCTCCTGTAAAGATTGAAACAATCATCAATTTGTTTAGAGGCCATCCATAATGCATGTGTCTGATTACTTGTCTATTTGTTAGTGTGTCTGAGTTTGCAGATGTTTTTGATTAATCTATGGCAAAAGCATTCACCCCAGTGAACTTAGAAGCAGTAAAACAGCAGCCAGATAAAAGGGTATGTTTTGGATGTGTATGCTGTATGTGGGTTGTGCCATTTGTGACCCTCATGCACATATGTGTAAAACCGATTTGAACAGTGCACTACAAACCACAATAAGTTAGCAGAACTCCAAAAATGATTAAACCTCACGTCAGATGACCGAAGAATTGGGATATCGCGTTGATAGACCAATCTACTTTAAGTGTAAACTAAATTAGCCAATGCACATTGGCATGCAATTATTGCATCCAGTTGCAGCTGATCACAGCGTGAGCATAAAAAGGCAGCAGGTGCAATGCATACTAGCTTTTCGCTTTGGAGCAGAGTGACAACATCATTCTGTTCCATTCCAAGTGTCTTCAGTGAGTTACGAGTTCAGTGCACTCTTGAAAGCTGTTGGTGTTGGCAGGATGGCGCTTCAGCGTTGGTTGTTCCTGTGTTGAGTGGGTTGCACACTTCAGGATGCACTACCCCCTGCTGTGTTGAAAGCAGCCATTCCCCTGTGTGCCTCTGCACATAAAAGAGCATTTCCCTAAAAGAGCAATTTCTCTAAAAGAGCAATAAATGGGTGCGTCTTTGTAAAGATGACCGATAGTCTTTTTAAAGATGCCGTTTCACCCATGATTTCTGTATGCGGTCGTCGCCTGCCTCTGGGTGATGGTCACGATCGCTGCCTCATGTGTCTGGGCAAACATGCTGAGGCGACATTCACGGATGAGTCATGTTCCCATTGCGGGAAGATGATCGTCTCAGAGCTGCGGGCCAGGCTTCATTTCCTCAAGTTGGGTGGAGCTCTGTTGCTGGGATCTAAGGCTTATCCTGGTGGCCGACAGGCGAGTACTATTCCCGGCAGTGGCACAGGAGGTTTTGAGGATCACAGCAGTGGCAAACCCCTCAGGGAACCAACCCTCAGGGGCCCACCCCTCCTCCAGTGCTCCAATCCAGTTGAGCAGCCAAAGAAATATGCTGGGCCCTCTTCAAAGTCCATTCCAGTGGTATCCTTCGGTGCTCCTCCCAATGACCGGATGTCGATCGCTGCATTGGAGGGAGAACTCTCTGAGGAAGATTCGGCTGTGCTGCTGCCTGCAGGACAGTGGCAATGCCTGAATCGGATCCAGAGATGACAGCTATGCTTTTCCTGGGCTGCCAAGAAGGTAGGGCTTGAGTTGAGAAAATCCACCGCGTCCCAAGCCTTCAAGGTTGGATGATTGGTTTGTCGGGTTGGCTTGTGTTGGCTCTCAGCACCGCACTTCGGTGCCTTTCTTCCCAGAGGTGGATGAGGAGCTTACCAGGTTGTGGATGGCACCTTTTTCTGACAGAAACTGAAATTTTCTGCCTGATGGTTCCTCCTCCCTCACCACCCTCGATTGTGTGTCAGTTGTGACCTAATACCCCCTCCACCCGGCAGAGCGAACCATGCCTCCCCTCCCATGTCTGTAAGGACTTGTCTGGCCTGTCCAGTGATGCTTATATGGCCTGTGTAGAAGCTTCCTCCACCTTACATGCTACAGTGTTACTGCAGGTGCACCAGGCCAAGGCTCTAAAGGGTGGACATGATCCGGAAGTTCTGAAAAAGCTCCAAACTGCTGCTGACCTCGCGCTCCGGGTGACGTAGGTCACCACAATATCTCTGGGTGGTGCAATGTCCACACTTGTGGTCCAGGAGTGCCATCTCTGGCTTTGTATGGTTGATATGAGGGACGCCGACAAAGATAGATTCCTTATTTCCCCTGTGTCCCAGACTGGCCTCTTCGGGAATGCAGTCAAAACTTGGCCCAGCAGTTCTTGGCTGCAAGGGAGCAGACTGAGGTGGTCCGAACTTCTGTGCGGTGGGTAGCTGCTGCCTTCACCAGTCTGCCGGCCGCAGCACCCCAGCCTGCTCATCTCTGAGGGTGGCATCCACAGCAATCTCCAGCAAGTGGTGCAGTGGAGCTGGGCATAGGCAGGCCGCCCCACCCAGCTTTTTCCCCATCAAACCTGGTGGTGAGTGGAAGAGAGAGAGAGGAAAGCTGCTTTTTGGGGGATGGTAAAGGCACCTTTCCTTCCCTCTGAGGATGTTGACTCAGAAAATGCGGAGGATCTCTTTTCTCGGTATGGATTCAGTCGAACAGACTGCTCGCCTCACAGAGGAATGTGCGCGGTTGGTGCTGACCTGCTTTAATTCGTTCATGGGCAGGATGGTGGTCTCAATGAAACTATTTCAGAGGCTCCTGGGGCATATGGCACTTACACCACTAGGGCTATTTCATATGAGACTGCTTCAGCACTGGCTTCACAGCCGAGTCCCGAGGTGGACGTGGAAGTACAGCACTCACCGGGTCAAAGTTACACCAGCCTGTCACCAATCCTTCACCCCGTGGTAAGAGCTAACATTTCTCTGGGCAGGAGTGCCCCTGGAACAAATCTATAGGCATTCTGTTGTTTACACGGATGCCTCCACCACCTGCTGGGGAGCCTCGTGCAATGGGCACGCATTGTTGGGGGTATGGACGGGCCCCCATCTGCAATGGCATATTAATTGCCTAGAGTTGTTAGCATTGCAGCTTGGCTTTGAACCATCTCAAAGGGTGCTTACGAGGCAATCGCGTTCTGGTCCAAACGAACAACACATCAACCATTGCGTACATCAACTGTCCCCTCAAAGTCCAGGTTTCTGCGATTGCTGCATACCTTGACCCCATACAAGGGATGTCAGTGGGTAAGCATGACCTGGTCATTAGGTTCCTTAGAGGGGCAAGGAGGTTATATCCTTCCCGTCCCCCCTCCATACCCCCTTTGGACCTGTCCAAAGTGCTTAATACACTACAGCAGGGCCCATTTGAGCTTAGCAAAAAAAAAAAAAAACTTTCATTGAAAACTTAACTGAGACATTTCTTGTTCATGCTTTACTCCAAATGTCTGTTTTGGGAGTATGTAAGTTTAAGATAGTGCTACAAAATTCCGTGAAAGGGCAGATTGCTTTATTACAGCAACAAATGCACGTATACAGCCAAAGCCAGTAGAAGACAAGCCTGCAACCTGTTGCCAAAAAGTGTAACAGCTAATTCTAAATCTTCCGGTCTGGCAGAAAGAAGGGTTACGATCAGGCAAAAGGTATGCGTAAATATTCTAGCAGCTTTCCAGCAGTAGAGAAACTCAAGGAGCAGGAAGGAATGGAATCGAATGCTGAGGTGGCTTCATTTATTTTTGATAGGTGAGTTACATTGATTTAGCTTTGTTTCACACAACAAATCTCTATAATTTTCTGTTGAAGTATGGGCGTGTTTGTTTTGGTGCTTTCAAATATCAACATAATTTGGCAAAAATCGCTTAGTGCACCTTTAAGGCTCACGTGATCCAAGTTGACCGTTATGCTTCCTCTAACAGTAAATAATACAGATCCTCGTAACTACCTACAGTAAGAAAATCTCTGGTACACCTATACACTGTAATTACAAAAGTTTTTTTTTTTTTTTTTTTTTGGTTAACTGTCAGAAAAAATACATAAAACTATATACAATTGCTTTATATGTGTGAAAATACATATACCCCTGACTGAGACTTTACTAAGTGCTAACAGTAGGTTTATGAATAAATTATCTTATCAGCAATCATTATTTCTTAGCACTTGATCAGTTGGCAGACTTAGAGGCAGTGTTCGAATTGAGGGGGGGCTGGGGGGGTCCGGGACCCCCCATAAGCATCAAGGGACCCCCCATAAGGCCCAAAAAAATGACCTTGGGGGGTCCCCTGGTTTTCCATTAAAACTAAAATAGAAACAATATTTGACATAGCCCTATCTATCTATTTTTTACCAAAGTATTGCGCTGCCGCTCCATAGACTGTAAAAAGTGCCGCTCCCATAAAAAGCTACTTCAAATTAGATGTGCATCTGAAAATACGCTCAAGTGCGCCACACGCTGTTTTCTGAAGGAATTTACAGACTGCGGGCGCGACGTCGCTGTGTGATTGGCTGACAGAGTGATCCTTCGTCATTATTTTACCTCACGATAACGGTAAGATAATATTTCTTTGTTTTATGATTGTTTGGTACACCTAATTTATTGCTACTGAATAAGTGTTTATCTTAGAATCAGAGAATCACTTATAATCTTGGTCTGTCAATAGTTGTTTTTTTTATCTTATGATGCTAGCTCACTATCGGCTTGTTAGTTGTAATTAGCCATCTAACGTAATTCTGAGAAAAATAGAATCTTGTTTGGAGCTAGCATTGCACCCATTCTGAATTAAACAAATCATTTTAAATCTAGTAACCTTAACTGCTCAAAAACAGTGTTAATTTAATTAAGGACATTATTACTGATGAAAAAGTTCATCAGGTGAAGGCTTTTTTTGTGTCAACGATGATAAAGCAGGGTTGCTAACTCTCACGAATTGTGCGTGAGACACACATGCATTGATTATTACGCCGAAGACAAACATGCAGATCAACCGTTTTTGTTATGAATTGTATCCTATTTTCCATTATGTATAGCCTAATACAATTAGTGTAGTATTTAAGGTTAAGTGGAGAAAAGGATTTTAAATTCAATGCAAAGAGGCAAATTAAAGTCATTTTGTGGCCAGAAAAATAATAATTTCCATTTGCAATGCCATTGTTTACCCACTCTAATAAATATACATACTCTAGTTGCTCAAAAGAGTATTGCAGGTCATAACTGCTTACTTATTTTTAGGTTTTGCATTTAAATAAATATTTAGACATGATCAAACACTAGATTATACATTTGAAAAAGATACTCGTATAAGCACACACAAGTGAATATTAATTAATGCAAGAAAATACTGAGTTTAACCCAAGAAAAGTAAGTACAGTAGGCCTATTCATGTGAATTGATAGTGAATCAAGAGATCAAAATTGATTAATGGTCATCAGCATCGTAATCGTATCAAATTATTTCTATTTTTCCCTCTTGTGGAAACACTATTGTGACAAAACATATATTTAAACATATACTCTCATTCACCACTATAGAAGTTTACCCAACTATGACAACTTCTGCTTGAAAATATGAAAGGGTTATGTAACTACATTCAAGATAAATTAGTTTTTTTAATGAAATAAAATGCCTACATGTGCACTGTTCATAGTATATCACCATTAATAACCTTAATAAGTAGCATGAATAACATGGAGTGCTTTCTTAAATATATTCACAGTAACGACAACAAATATAATATTACAACTTACATCTTACATTATTTTCTCAGATATGGACAAGGGAAAGAAGAGAAGAGCCATCTTGTTATTTCATAGATTTTTATTTAATTTTACATAGTAAATGCTCAGCTGCAAAAACATGTTATGAAACACACAAAGTAAATTAAATTCACAAGTAAAGTAAAGTAAATTATATTATTATATGAAATAAATAAATACAAATATGTATATTATTAGTTGTTTTTTTTTGGGGGGGGGGGGGGACCCCCCAAGAGCTTTGACTCAATTCGAACACTGCTTAGAGGGCATTATTGCTGTGACAGTACAACATCAGATTGGTCTTGCACAGAGGCACCAATGGTTCTCTTCATGCTCACTGTTGTACCAAAAACAAAAGTGAGAGATTGTATCTGAGGAGACTAATGAACTGTTACTCACAAGTTTATACAATCTGAATATGCTGGTAGACACTGTAATTACACCATTATGAGGGTAAAAAGCCTACTGAATACTTTTTAGGGTTACACTTTATTTTAAGGTGTCCTTGTTACGGGGTAGTTATACATTTAAGTACTGAGTAATATTAATTAACTACATGTACTTCCTATATGGTTAGCGTTAGGCTTAGGGTTTGGTTTAGGGTTACTTGCATGTAATTATGCATTATTAATTGTAATTATAATAATAAGTACATGTAATACGTGTAATAAGGACACCTTAAAATAAAATGTTACCCTTTTAGCAACGGATATAGCAAATGGTTCATTATTTATTTATTTTTTACATTTTTTAATAATTTCAGGTCACTGCATTCCAGAAATATTATAACAAAAAATTCCCCAAAAGTGCTTGTTATATTTGCTTTGATAGTGTGTTATCTAATGCAATGGCATTCATGCATTTTAAGTGCAACAAAATGTCCGAAGGTTTTCTGGGGTCATCGTATTTTAATTTAGTGTTATGACCATCAATGCTAATTTAACAGACCTCATTTAGTTCATACCTCATTCATATAGTTCACCTGTCATCACATTTCCATTGGGTCTGGTTTTTATATTTGTGTTTATGCTGAATGATGTGTTGCACCTAGTGTTGACAGTTAACACCACGCTCTGTTGGGACGGCAGAAGTGACAGCTGAACACCTGTGGGCCGAGGATGCTGTCACACCGTCATGACTGTTTGACTGCCCATAATTATGCCATACACAGAGTGCATGAGAAGACGGGGGAGGAGAGGAACTCAACCGGGGGGTTACCATTTCTGTTATAACCATAAACAATGCTGACGGCCAGCCAGTTTTCCATGCTGCAGGCAATGTTACTGCAACCCTGAGCAAAACCAACGACCTTACGATGCCTGACTTTCAGTGTGTGTGTGTGTGTGTGTGTACGGGATGAAATGACAAGTGACATGGTATTTATACAGTTTCAATTCTGCTCCTCTTCATAAAACTCGATTAAAAGACTGCTCAGATTCAAACAAATTGAGTTACTGAATTTTATTATGCAAAGATCCCAGAGGGGTAGCGACTCACACGCGCACACACACACACACACACACACACACACTGAACATACAGCTGTGTCTATGTCCGCAGGTCTATTCTTTTACAGATCTGAGTGTACTGAGAGATTATAAATAGACACCAGGAAGACAGGTATGGGCAAATCTCACCAAAACTGACAAGAAATGTCATATTTCAAACAGAAAATAATCTTTATTTAATTTAGACCAACTGTACATCATTAGAACATTCAGTGTTTTTCCATTTTTGGCCTTTAATTAGTTGTAAACATCTATTATATTTTTGGTCTTGTTGTTTTTCAAAGCAAAAACATAATACTAATAATAATAATTAATTAAACAAAATGTAGTAAAACAGTAAAAGTTAAACTGATATATATATATATATATATATATATATATATATATGTATATATATATATATGATAAAAACTATTTAAAAATATGAATACAGAGTATAATAATATCTCAGTTATACTTAAATAACCCTTGTAGAAAGGTTTTTTTTTACCTGCTAAAACAACTCAGTGTGTAGACATTTAAATAATAATAATAATAATAATAATAATAATAATAATAAAATACATCAATGTATTGTGTTTCCTTTCATTTGTTCCTCAAATTTTCTTAAATTTTCTTTAAAAAGTCTTGCATTTATGTTCATCCTGCAGAAGCCATGTAATATTAAGAATATTCAATAGCACAAATATAAAGGCCCTTAATTGTCATAAAAAAATTAAAAATAAACATCTCTAGAGTGAGAAATGAACCAGACCGGTCTACAAAAGTGTGGTAACATAGTAATAAAGTAGTAGTTAATAATGGCACAATAATGAAGCTCTCAGCCTCGTTCTTTTCAGCATTCAAAGCTGAAAATTTCTAGTTACCAAGCCTAAGCGTCAGTGCCTACGCCACATACTAAGGAATGAGCAGTCAGCTAAGTGATTTTCTATCCATGACTGTAAAATAAAACAGTGCAAATTACATTTGCATTTGTTTACATAGTAAATTTGCATTGTGTTTGTTGTCAGACAGTTGTTTGGTAACAGCAGTAAACAACTGAGATGTTTATGACAATTGTTTGTATTGCATCTGTGGATTTCTCAGGTCTCTGCCCATCCTCACCCAGGCATTTAAAAACGTACTTCTGTAAGTGATTTTAGTTTGGTATAGCATACATAAAATGATCCTAACAGCAATAGCAGAAATAGAAAATCACACATGTCTATGTGACAGCTCTACTGTATGCTCTGTAAACAGAAAAAAAGAAGCTGACATGTGGCCCGTGTGCCAGTTATTCGTAAAATCTGAAGGAAGCACAGAAACAAAGGTTTTGGGGCAGAATAAACTCACAAATATTTATTTCATCAAAATTAAAGTAAAACTGTATTACTTTGAAATAGTACTACTTAAAATAACCACTTTACCTACTGTATATCTATATCTGTTCAAATGTAATTTATTGCTGTGAAAAAGCTGAAATTTCTGCATCATTACTTCAGCCTTCAAAATTTATATTCGAAGTTCACTGTACACTACATATTTGCCATGTATTTAAAATACATTTAGGCTAAAAATACAAATAAGTATATTTTTTGTTTTGTCACAAGGGATCCTTCCGAATTCAGTCTAAATATACTGATTTTCTGCTCAAGGAACATTTCTGATTATTATCAGTGTTGAAAAGAGTTGTGCTGATTAAATTGTGGAAACCGTGTAAGCCCTCCCCTCCCATTATTTATTTATTTAATAATATTAATATAATTTTGCTAAACCTTTTTTTTTTTTTGACATTTCCATTAATATCATTTTGCTACACTCTTTTTTTCTTGTCATTTATATATATATATATATATATATATATATATATATATATATATATATATATATATATATATATATACATATACATATACATATATATATATATATATATATATATATGGAAACATTCCTCAGAGATTTTGGTCCATATTGACATGATAGCATCACGCAGTTGCTGCAGATTTGTCGACTGCACATCCATTATGTGAATCTCCCGTTCCACCACATCTCAAAGATGCTCTATTGGATTGAGATCTGGTGACTGTGGAGGCCATTTGAGTAAAGTGAAACCATTGTCATGTTCAAGAAACCAGTCTGGGATAATGTGAGCTATGTGACATGGTGCATTATCCTGCTGGAATTAGCCATCAGAGGATGGGTACATGGTGGTCATAAAGGGATGGACATGGTCAGAAACAATGCTCAGGTAGCCTCTGGCGTTTAAACAATGCTCAGTTGGTACTAAGGGGCCAAAAGTGTGCAAAGAAAACATCCCCCACACCATTACACCACCACCACCAGCCTAAACCGTTGAGCAGGATGGATCCAAACTTTCATGTACTTTATGCCAAATTCTGACCCTACCATCTGAATGACGCAGCAGAAATTGAGACTCATCAGACTAGGCAATGTTTTTCCAATCTTCTATTGTCCAATTTTGGTGAGCCTGTGTGAATTGTATCCTCCGTTTCCTGTTCTTAGCTGACAGGAGCAGCACCAGTGTGGTCTTCTGCTGCTGTAGCTCATCTGCTTCGGTCAATGCGTTGTGCATTCAAAGATGGTATTCTACATACCTTGGTTATGACGAGTGGTTATTTGAGTTACTGTGGCCTTTCTATCATCTCTTACAAGATTGCCCATTCTCCTCTGACCTCTGACATCGACAAGGCACAACTGCCGCTCACTGGATATTTCCTCTTTCTTGGACCATTCTCTGTAAACCCTAGAGATGGTTGTGCCTGAAAATCGTAGTAGATTAGCGGTTTTTGAAATACTCAGACCAGCCCGTCTGGCACCAACAACCATTCCATGTTCAAAGTCACTTTCTTCCTCATTCAGATGCTAGGTTTGAATTTCAGCAAAACTTCTTCACCACATGCCTAAATCAACCTGTCCTCCAACCAATACGCTTGTATAGGTCGTTTGTCCAAATCCCTGAAATACAACCCATCAGAGCGTGTACTACAATTGCGCCCCTATCGGCAAAAGTTCGTTTTAATATTAATGATTTGTACTCTTTTATTTGCCCTCTGGTTTGCATTTCGTGTAGCTCATATGGTAGATTATTGCGTTATACCTTGATATGTAATCATGCTATCATGGGTTCGATCCCAGGGAATGGATGTGCACGAAAATGTATATGCTCAATAAATCATAATTAAGCATGATTTCAGTGAGGGTTAGGTTTAGGGGTGGGGTTAGGTGTGGTCATTCGAACGAATAAGACACCTAGTAAAATATGTAGGAAATACTGTGAGATCGGTGTAAAACGCCCACACATTGCATTTAAATAAACCTGCGTTTTGATTGGTAATGACGTTATAAGTCAATTCATGACGACAGACGCAACGCGATACTGTCATTATTTTTACGCCCGCTAGAGGGCGCTTAACTTTAAAATGTAAATATAGGTCGTAATAAATGCTTGGACAAACGACCTATATGGTCATTTTTTGTTGGAGGACAGGCTCGCCTAAATGCATTAAGTTGCTTCCATGTGATTGGCTGATTAGCAATTTGTGTTACCAAGCAATTGAACAGGTGTACCTAATAAAGTGGCTGCTGAGTGTATATTTGTATCTACCTATGTATGTACAGTATGAATGTCTGTGTGTGTGTGTGTGTGTGTTTTGTGAATTTCATAATTTGTATTTAATGTTTATAACTAGAATTAATTGTTGACGATGACGATGTTGATGATGATGATTTATAAAAAGCAATTTACTATTAATTGGATATCAAATCAACACAGATGTCCAAATTTTATATTTTAATTGATGTAGCTTCAACAAGGCCAAGACCTTGAAGGCTGGACAGGGATTTATGTACCATCCTGTTTAAGAACAGCTGATAAGCTTGTGTGTGCTCTGAAAGATGTGGATGAATGAAAGCAGACAGTTGCAGAGAGTTGCAAAAATAAATCCTGCCTCTCATAAAGCAGGCCGATGTCACACAGAAAAATGCTGCATCAACGTTTATCCACAGACCACTGAAATATCCCTTTGGTAATGTTTTGAACCTCAGTTGTCTTTGGACATTATCATGGGTTTAACGAGTGACATATGGAATCAAGTAGAAAAGTAATATTTTTCATTGAAGGACTGTATGAATTTCATACATTTGGAAGTGATTGCTCTGTAGTCTGCATGGTTGACAGACTGATGTTTCTTTGCATGAGTGTGTTATTCTTGTAATATTTGTGATCTGTTTAAGGACAGACATGCATACAGCCCTCTCTACTGAATCTGTGTAAACAGAAACTGAAGAGACAGCAACTTGCCACGCAAATCTCCAATGAGTGTGTCTGAAAAGTGTGAGAGACAATCATGTATTCAATCCAAACACAGATAGGGAAGCCCTCAGGTGATATCACTCTCATACTTGTCTTTTTGCATCATTTTATCTTTGAACACACTCACACTTTCCCGCAGAGACAGACAGAGTCTGGGATTCTGAGTCTGGGCACACACACACACACGCATTTGTGCTTACCCTGAAAAAAAAGTGTGAAAGTCCTTTAGTGTTCCAAAACACACAGTGCATAACTGCTGAAAAAAAGAAATGTCATTTAATTTCAGAAGTTTATTCCATTAGCCACATTAGTCTCGGGTAATTACGTCTATTTTCCTTCTCTTCTATTTTCAGAGAGAGTGATATGTTGTTTTAATGTAATTCACTTTTTTTGTGCATACACACTGCATGCAGTATGTGAATATTTGTTCCTAACAAACAGTAGACTCAATAGCTCAATCTGAAATACTAAGTGATTTATCCAGAAAAAGAAAGCATTTTGTAAAATGGTTATTATTGGTTATAGATAGCAATATAGAATCAGAATCAGAATGAGCTTTATTGCCAAGTATGCTTGCGCATACAAGGAATTTGTTTTAGTGACATAAGCTTCCAGTACACAGAGACAACAACAACAACAAAAATGAGGCAAATAAATAAGTGTATAAACAATTGTGCTATAAATGATAATGGTATAGGATTGTGTAAGATGCAGGGATGTACTAGGATGGAGGGGTAACAAATAAA
Source organism: Carassius carassius (assembly GCF_963082965.1). NCBI lineage: Eukaryota > Metazoa > Chordata > Actinopteri > Cypriniformes > Cyprinidae > Carassius > Carassius carassius. The sequence goes on along the minus strand of NC_081800.1, from coordinate 2,846,293 downwards.
TATAAGTATATTGCACATTTTTATTGCATAAGCATAAGTGGGGAACATTTAACTGTTCATGAGGCAGATTGCCTGTGGGAAGAAACTGTTCTAGTGTCTGACTGTCCTGGTATTTGCGGCTCTGAAGCACCGGCCAGATGGCAGAAGTTCAAAGATGGGGTAACTTGGATGTGATGGATCCAGAGTGATTTTCTGAGCCCTTTTTCTCACTCTGGATATATACAGTTCTTGAAGGGTGGACAGGGGAGCACTAATAATCCTTTCAGCAGTCCGAACCATCTTCTGATGTCTGATTTTGTAGCTGAACCAAACCAGACAGTTATTGAAGTACACAGGACAGACTCGATGACGGCTGAGTAGAACTGTTTCAGCAGCTCCTGTGGCAGGTTAAACTTCGTCAGCTGGCGAAGGAAGTACAACCTTTGTTGAGTCAATGTGATTGTCCCATTCAGGTCCTGAGAGATGATGGTGCCCAGGAACCTGAATGACTCCACTGCTGTCACAGTGCTGTTCATGATGGTGAGTGGGGGGAGTGCAGGGTGGTTTCTCCTAAAGTCCACGATCATCACTGTTTTGAGCATGTTCAGCTCCAGGTTGTTAAGACTGCACCAGACAGCCTGCTTCTCAAGCTCTTGTCTGTAAACAGACTTGTCACCGTCCTGGATGAGGCCGATGACTGTAGTGTCGTCTGCAAACTTCAGGAGCTTGACAGAGGGATCTTTAGAGGTCCAGTCGTTGGTGTACAGGGAGAAGAGCAGTGGGGAGAGAACACATCCCTGAGGGGCACCAGTGTTGTTGGAGAAGCTGTTTGACATGAATTTCCCCAGTCTCACTAACTGTTGCCTATCTGTCAGAAAGCTGGTGATCCACTGACAGATGGAGATAGGAACAGAGAGCTGGGTCCGTTTGGTCTGGAGGGCTGTTGGGATGATGGTGTTGAAAGCCGAACTAAAGTCCATAAACAGGATCCTCACATAAGTCCCTGTTTTGTCCGGATGTTGCAGGCTGAAGTGCAATCCCATGTTGATTGCATCATCCACGGACCTGTTTGCTCGGTAAAGAAAACTGCAGGGTGTCCAGTAAGGGTCCAGTGATTTCCTTCAGATAAGCCAGAACCATAGGGTGACCATATGAGCCATTGTCCCAGGACGCGTCCTTGCCAGGATTTCTATATTGCCTAAAACATCCAAAGTAGTTTGACCAATAACATGCAGGTATGTTACATAATCAACCAATCGTATCGTGTGAGAAGGTCAGATCTACAGAGAATGATCAAAGCAATGGCGTGGCGGAGGGGGGGGGGGGCGGTACAGGTTAAACACACATTTGAGTTTGTCGACTACGCCACCCGGGTCACCCGGGATATAAAAATAACCCCAAAGTTTGTTATTAGGTCACACAGGTCCGATGCTCATAAATTAAGGTAGGCAGGAAACGTGGATATCAAAAATACAAAACGTTTATTGAAACACTGAATTTTAAAATAGAAAAGGCATTTAAAATGGTCTGGTCATGGGGTGCATTCTCTGGCAGCAACTCCCTCCAATGACCATGAAAAAAAAATACACAAAACAAAATTGTAACAAATTCACATTAAAGAAAATAATCAAATAATACTAAATTAATTGAAATAAAACAACTTTACACCAGAAATAAACAAAACATTACACAAAATCAGTTTATACTCTCACCATAAACAAAAAAAAAAAAAAAACAAGAAACAAAATACACTAACTTACAGGGCTGAGGTTACCCACCGGAGTGATCACCAGCACTAGTTATCCAAAAGCACACTTCTACACACCACACCGTGAACTCAGATCACACACGCACACACTTCAAAAAGTGTCACACGGCAAACGTGAAGCAGCATCACCACAAAAGATCCTCCACCCGTGGAACCCCAGCTCCTGAAAGGAAATCAAAAACAAAATAAACAAACCTCATAAACGAAAATACATACAGAAACCAGTCATATGGAATTACAACTCAATCATAACAATGTGGGTAAAAGCCACTACAGTAAGGGCTCAGCAATACAAGTATTCAAACCCAAGCCCACACAGTTCACGAAAGGAGAAAGGGGCTCAGAGGAGGCCGCAGTCCATAACAAAGTATGGTCACGTGAGCTGAAGATTCATCCACCCCGAGTTATCTGAAGAGAATTAACAATCAACATGAACAACTATAACGACAGCAGCAGTCTTCCTAGGTAGTGGTAATGGAAGTGATAATCACCAGGACAAAAGAGGGAGAATCCTGCGGCAAATACGGATGACAAAAACAGCGTTACTAATAGTTACACATCAACCGCTGGAATTCCCCTTTACCAAACACATTGACTTACCAAATGAGCACAACGAGAGTAGATGAGCTTACTATCATTTCGCAGGCTGGACACGCAGAGTTCAAATACCCCGCTGCAAAGCTGAAGTACAGGGACTGCACATTCATCAAAACCACCCACCCCTTAGCAAGACCGTTAACCATAAAACAGCTTTCGCTTACCTAAAAAAGGGCAATCATACAGTCCACAGCAACAGATGAAAACACTAATAAAACAGACAGGCTGGGGTGCAACAAACAAAATCATAAGTATCAGTGTTTGTCATTAAAGGTAAGCGAATGCTACCTGTCAGCAGCTCATACCTGAAGCCACCATCAACACAAAAAGGGGAGGATCCGGACGTGACGCATCCCAGGCTAAACCAAACACGTCCTAAAATACTCAGCACTCGCTGCTGATTGGTGCTCACATGTGTCAATCACAGCCACTTACCTCATTCATCCTATCACAAATGCAAATACACTTACATGTCAGGTGTTTGTTCGTTCATTCAACTTGAAGCGTCACTGTGCACCGATCATTGTATGACACCAAAGTACCAAGACAGTGATTTGAATGCATAAGGAGCCGTCTGCTCTGCTCTCTATAGCTCTTATGAATGTCATACAATAATCGATCTTCAAGGCACAAATAGCCAAAATCTGGATATTTTAGGCAATATAAAAATCCTGGCAAGGACGCGTCCTGGGAAATTGGCTCATATGGTCACCCTATAGTAATATATCTAAAATGGACTATCAAAATAAAATGTAACCATAAGTTATCCAATAATGCATAATGCAGTCATGTTGATATTATGAGTAATATGATGCCCGCATTTTAGATTCATGTTTGGATTATGTTATTTTTTTATGCAATCTAATCATGTTATCATTATTATCTTCCTTCAATTTTCTCTTGTGTTTTCGTTAGACAGATAGCTTTGATTTAAAGGCTTTAAGGTTTAATCAGCTCTTTAAATAATCAGTACCTTTAAATGCACTGCACTGTCAAGTGAAATACACATAGATTAAGGGTCATGCTTACCATCATGCTTACCTGCTTACCACTGCTCCGGGTGTGTGTTCACTGTGTGTGTGTGTGTGTGTGTGTGTGTGTGTGTGTGTGTGTGTGTGTGTTCACGGTGTATGTGTGTGTATTTGTGTGTGTTCACTGCTGTGTGTGTGCACTTTGGATGGGTTAACACAGAGCACGAATTATGAGTATGGGTCACCATACTTGGCTGAATGTCACATCACTTTTCACTTTCACCTTTTACAAACCAATTTACAGCTAGACATAGAAATTACTCTTTTATAAAGCCCATGAACATCTAAGAAACCTCTGGTTAGACAAAACGATAAAAAAACAGCTGACATTTCTACATAAAAAACTTAATTTGAATATTAACAAATAAGGCCATTTCACTCCCCATCTCCTCTACACAACTTGAATGTTTTGATGTTGTGTAGGAGACATGTCAAAGCTGTAAATACACTAAACAAGATTATTGCAAATACTTCAGTGGTGACGTTTAGGCCAAGGTTTCAGCTTTGTTAGAGAGCTCACTCCTAATTCCATCATGCTTTTTCCCTTCACCTCAAATTGTATCACACCAGACACAGGCCAAACAAGACTGCAGTTTCAAAAGCCACATTCTCAACATTCAAGGGTTCATTCTTGACATAGAACCCCCCAAAATTTGCAGAACCTGTTGTTTCTCTCTTTTGTGGATATAGTTTTCTCTCCAAATGAAGTAAACACTGTATAGACATCATTATTATATCTAAGCAGAATACAGCATTGCTTGAGTAAAAAAACAAAAACAAAAAAAACATGGCAATCTGAGACACAAACATGGGCCAACCTTGCATTTCCTAATTTATTACAGCATGTTATCAACATCAGAAGATTTGGCAAATCAAACAACTATAAACACAAAGTTTTTGTATTGAATTTTAGTAGGAACATTTTAGTTTAAATCCCAGTAAAAATGAAAGATTGCTTGTGATTCATAACAGTCTTGAAAAGTGCATATTATTCAAAGAAAATATTAATATAAAAATTAGCTCTGTATTAAGCAAAGATGGTTTACATGTCTGGCCTCAATAACTGCCTTGGTCATACAATAACTATTTATATGCACAGAAATGTCTGTTTTCTGTTGCCATAGTGTCAACCCAAAGGTTGTTTGATTTGATATATGTAAAAAAAAATAAAAAAAATAAAAAAAAAACCCTGAAAGAAGGAGATGTTGTGTGTTGACACTTTACAGCAGATCTGATGTGTTGATAAGATTAAAGCTTAGCACTGGGTGCAAACACACCCACTTATCTTGTGGGAATTACTGTCCAAAGTGTTCCCTTACACACACTCACAACCATACAATAACTGAAAGAGGATGTGTAATCCAACATGATCATGAAAGAAATTCTGGTAACTCTAGATAATGGAAAAGGTATACACAATTAACTTTTTAAGAGTTTTCCCTCAGTAAACTCCTAATTTGCTGCTTGTTGATAGTAAGTGAGGTAGTTGTTGTAATTATGTGTAGGCATTGGGTAGGATTAAGAAATGTTGAATATGTGCTTTATAATTATTAATAAACAGCCAATATGCATGCTAGCAACTACTGTGGTGTATAGTTAATAATGTGACACAATTCTTCTTTTTTTTTAGATTAAAGTTTTGTCTTTTGCAAGGTTCTGATTGGGATACGTTCACTTTTGTGATTTTAAATTTCTTAAGGAAATAAGGTCACACTTTAGTGCACATATAAACTTAAGGTGTGTCCCATTTGTACTTATTCACTATTCTGTGAATAGTGCAAGTAATGTGTTCACACTGTAAACTTTAAATACCCAGATGATGCACTTAACCGATAAATAAATACAAATGAATAATAATAATAAATAAATAAACTTCAAACGTGGAATGTTGGACACTTCATGCACTCAACTGTTTTAGCTTTAATTATGTAGTGAAGGGGGATGCAACTTTACACTAAAAAATCCTGATAGTCTGATAGTCCATAAGCCTGATAGTTCATTAGCATTTAAAAACATGATTGAGCTCCCTGGAGTACTAACATAATCCATCACCACAACCGTATGTGCCCAACGTGTAATATGTTAGTATTTCATTTTTGGACAGCTGTGGAGTGTAGAAGATGACATTATTTAAAGAGCATTAGATTTCTTTGATTAAATCTGTATGATAAACCAGGCATACAGTTATCTTCACACACATCAGTGTCACTCATTGTTAAATGTATTTTCATTCAATGACATTAGCATTGAGGACTTGATATATGATTTGAGCTGACATCTTAATGTGGTGTGGAATACAGTTAGAGTGTGAACAGACTGGGTTGCCTCATGAAATAATCTTTCTGATGGCTTCAGGGTAAGAGACTGCGGTCCAACATAAAGCCTAATTAAGGCTAATAGTTGCTTTAAAAGAACCCTTTGGATGTTGAAACCAGATGTGATAAGGGTACTTGTAAGCAACCTTTGGAATAGGGTTGAAATATTCAATGCTTAAGTTGTTAGAACACCAGTTTATCCACTTGGGGCATGGGCTATGAGAGACCTCTCTCAGTTTGACTGAAAGTCTTTACAGAACTGGAAGGTTCCAGCTGAACTTGGAACAGTGACCATAAAGCTCTGGGATTCCCCAATCACATCTAGCTGCTGTCTTTTGCACTTTCTTCTCCAGAAGCCAGTTGGAAAGCTTCATTGTAGCTGGTTGTTATATGACAGTACTGCTTTCTGACTATGGACTATATTGGTCCACAAGGCAAACAGACATCTGAAAAGAAATCAGATAAGTGGTTCATTAGTTGTTCTAGTTGCTGCCTTGGATCAGAGAGAGCTGCTCCCCAAAGTCTACCTTTGCAGGGGTCTCTGCTGCAGAGCAAGTTTGACCCACTTTTTTATCAGGTGGTGTGATACAGCTGTTCCGCCTTCTGTTGGCTGGCCACCAATAAGCAGGCCTACACAGAATCTGTACATGCAGAATTCCACAGAAACCTGCAGAATTGGAACTCTCATCATTCACAAAGTTCCACATGACCTACCATCTCCCACACAATTGGTTATTACAGTTAATTACTGTCAATGAGTATGTAATACTCTCAGTTAACTCTTCATTTAACGTTTAACATGTTAAAATCTATTCCTCATAATGCACAAAAAGTCCATCTGGACCTGCCAGGACTGCCAAATTTGTGCAATTCTGTGAATATCTGAAGGTCCTGTAATATGGAAGAACACATGAAGTTGCACTGCGTCCCTGTTGAAGGTGTGGGATCTGCATGATTTTACAATAAAGTTGTAAAGGATTGTGTCTGACATCATGTCCTCAATGTAGTGGCCTCTACTTGTTCTTTGCAAACATCAATAAGGCTCCCGGGATGGTTGATGATCAAGGTACATCTTTGATGCCAGAAAGACGTGTGGGATCATAAAGTCCTGGTCACACCCATCATTAGTTGCCACCCTTCACAATACTCTTGTGTTCAAGCATCTCAATGGAACCATAAGCCTATAGTGATTATAGAACAAAGGTGTGCAGATGATTCAGTTAATCATAAGCCAAGATACAAATCGAGTACTCTGCTCCATCACAACCTTTTTAGGAATAACCACCCCATTAGTCAGAGCTGATGAGTATCAGGCAGCATCTACTCATTTACAGTGGCCCTAAAATGGGTACTTTTCTTTGCTCATGTAAGATAAAGTGCAATAACGATTTGTACACACTGACCCATCACCTTTGTTCAAGCGGAGGCTGATAGCTCTGGGAGTTCATCCTGATAGTTGATAACGGATAGCAGAAGTTCACCATTTCACCCTCTTACGGACACATGAGCACCTTCTGCATCCACAATTCTTTTACCTGTACAGCTTCACATAAACAGTCCATACAACTTGTGTGTCATATTTCTAGTGTGCTGAAGTGATACAATATTGCATTTTTTTTTTAAACAGACAGAACAGAAGTAATTTTTCACTGAAGCTTTGTAATGCGCATTCACATTCTGATTCCAAAAGAGCCAATCAATGTCACTGAAGTCAATGACATATTTTTTTTATTTATTTTTAGTTTCCATGTTCCCCATAAAAAAGATATATAGGTTTGGAATTCTTTATGAGGGTGAGTAAATAATGGTAGAATTTTTATTTTTATTTTTGAGTGACCTATTCCTTTAAAGGCAGGCTGGTCTCCAGACAACAAACTATGCATTAAATTCTCCAAGCCATTTCATTGGCTCTAGATCCATTAGACAGCACCAAGTTTTATTTGCCATAGTTGCACTTAGCTCACTGATTGGTTCATGGCCCGGAGAGAACAGGCAAGAGAGAAAGCAGAAGAGAAAGACTGCTTGAGACATCTATCTTTTGCAGTTGAGAGTGACTATTGATCTTCTCAGCTTATAGATTGCTCACATGGATAATTGGTAAATTAGCCTGGTAATTGGTCACAATAATTAGTCATTTTAAGATATCATGTGTAATGAGTAATATCGCTGTTCACATTCCCCAACTCAGTTTAGAGCGGAGCAATACCCTACCCAAACAGACGAGTGCTGGATCAATTGGACAGCAGTCTTTCTCTCCCTTCCTCCTTTCCTTTCCATTTAGCATGGCAAGCTTTCCTGTAATACTACATCTGTAGAGGGACTGACTGAAGGAATGCTTACATATACATACATACACTTGGGTGTGATTTCAAAGGTATGGAAAGTAACCTGGCAACTGGAGTAAGCAGACATTTAGCAAGTACAAGGCAATATTAACCATCCACTTTTACAGTAACTAAACATAAGTAGGTTAAGGGTGAAGTGTTTTTTTTTTCTTTTTTAACTTAAATTACTTTTTCCTATCCCAGCTTTTCCAAAAAGTGTAAACACTGTAGTGCTATCAAAATATTGATGTCTATGTGAGAAACTTAACTCTACCAATGGAATGACTTTGGGGCAGGACTATCTGTTTGTCCAACCAATGGCAAATGGGGGTTGTTTTAAAAATTATTTGTTTTTGCAACTTCACTTTTAATCGTCAACAGGGTAAATAAATGAAGACTAATAAGACTAAAGTAATATAAAAGAACTTAGGTCTCCCCTCTTTTCCTTAATACAGCATGGCGTCTCATACCTCATTGCTTACATATATTGATGCTGGTAGTCAAAATAAATAAATAAAAAATCCACACTTCACCACAAAACAGGGACATAGCATATCAGTTGTAATCACTGCCTGATGTATTTCGCAGACAAATCTGAAGTCATCACCTCTTTATTGTGTAGTGCTTCACCACATGTGTTTGCATGTTAGCATCGGATTGGAAATCCCCCTGTCCAGACTGTTGTGCCCTTATCCCAGCACTATAACGGGAAGAAAAGAAGAGACAAGGAAAAGCCATGAGTCATAAGTTAATTTACTGTGAATGAAGGAAAAGGAAAGATATCTGGCCAATTTTGCACGTGTGTGTGCATGTAGAATTAGGTAGATTGTTTTGTTTCTTTTTCTGTGCCTTATTGTTTGTGATAATCTTTTTGGTAGTCAAGAGGTTTCTCTACATACATTTTATTTCAATTGAAACTATTTTGATAGCTGTCTGTTTATGATTTTGTGTACATGTGTATGAGTGTTACTGTAATCTCCATGGTCTGCCAGCCGATTCTAATCACTAGGGGAATGTTGCTAACTTTGTCTGTCTTTGTTTGTATACCATCATAAAACAGTTCTTATGAGGTCTGAGGCCACTTTAGTAGGAATGTGATGGGCAAAAGTTTCAACATGTTGTTGCAGATTTCCGCACCTGGAATAAAGACCTTTTTAACAAAATGCTATCATGATATCATTATAATAATACTTTACATTAAGTAAAACTGCTCTTTTCCTTCTAGTTATATTCAAATATCTGTCTGGCACCATGTGCATAGGGTATTGTACATACTGATGTGAATGTAATGTAGTGTTTCGTGGTCCTGCGCTACTAAAAGCATAGTATTGATTGATTTTTGAGCCTTCTTCTTCTTTCCTTTCTTCAGAAACTATCTTCTGCTCTGTATTTTGGTTGTTGTTTTTTGTTTCATGAAAACAGGAAGTACACTTTAGAGTGTGCTTCCTATTGTCCAGCTGCCTCTTGTAACACACAAAATCTAGAACATAGAGTGGCCATGAAGCGCCTGTCTAAGAGAGACATTAAACAGACTAAATGTGTGTACTTGATCAAAGAAAAACAAGAGCTTGTAGGAAATCAAATGAACTGATTAGTAAACTGCCTATATATTTTTAAAATTAATTTTCACTTTTGAACTGAAGGTGCAGAAAGTCAATTTCAGATAGCTGCCAATTTAACCTGCTTGCATGTCAGTAATGTTATCCAGGGGGGAGAAAAAAAAATCTCTGAGATATAGACATTTCCCATATCTGTTTACCACTGCATGTTGATGATTGAAGTTATCGGTCAAAACAACAGACGCATAATGATTAATGTTTTTTAGGATGTAATTTAGGATACTTGTACTTACTGATATCAAGTTAACTCTTCATTTAAACTTGTTGGGAAAAAATACATGTAATGGCATTTCAGCAAAATTATATTGCTTTGCTACTTTTCTGATGCTTTTGCAAAAAACTAAAACGTCCAGTGAGTGGTGCTAAAAGCAGTTCAGTTTTATCTGAAGCAGATAAATATCATGTTAATGACATTAGTTGCTGTACTGTACATTCCATACAATTTTTTTTAATTCTTGCACTGCTCTGCTGCACTCCTTTACACGTTATACATTGTTCTGTTTGTTGTTAGAATGACGAAAAAAGAAAAATTAAAAGTCGCATTTTTAGGATGGTCTGCCTCACACACAGTGCTTCTAAATGTCAAAATGATTGAGATGGAAGTATACAGCGAAACGTTTAAACTTTGACAGCTGTTTTACAATAGTCAAGTCGAATCACCTTTATTTATATATATACAATATAGATTGTAAAAAAGCAACTGAACAGCATTATATAGGAAAATAGTGTGTCAATAACGCAAAAGGGCAGTTCATTATTCAAACTGACAGAGTGTCTGCCTCCCGAACAATGTTAGGTAGGTTATTTCAGAGTTAGGGAGCTAAGTAGGAAAAGGATCTGCTGCCCACAGTTGATTTTGATATTCATGGTATTATCAAATTGCAAGAATTTTGAGAATGCAGTGGACATGGAGGACTATAGTCCAATAATAGATTGTACACCACTTATACATCCAGCCTTCGAATGATGACAGTTTCTATTTATATCATCACCATGGTAAGCAGGGAAATTACTTTTAGCAATAGCCGGCACTTTGATATTTTCCAAGATGTCAGGCGCACTTGCTCCCAAGAAACAGTGGACTATGTTGGCTGGTGTCTCTTTTCACGCTCCGTACAATAGAATCAGCAATAACTAGAGCACTTTCATTAGGTTTCTCAGTGGTTGCATCACTGAGTGGGGAGAACCAGTTTAATGTTTTGATCGGAACAGACGAGCAATGTTTTGACCCGTGACTATGCTGCATCACAGTCACCCAGTTGCACTGCTGCAAAGGTGCTTTAACCAGAAACAAACAATGTACAGGACTCCCTGAGCAATTCGCATCCAAAGCCATACCTATATCCCTCATATTATTACTGTCCTCAATTAAAATTGGGATGCTTGTCTCTAATTCTGAAACTTTCTCTGTCAGCCTGACTATTTCCCTGCATTGCTCACATATGAATACCTTGCTGCCAATAGAGAGAGCGAAACTGTAGATGTGGCAAGCGGTGCAAAGTACATAGTAGTTTGTACTCTACGTACATGTTGTTAATCAATACTTAAAATTCTATACACTCTAACAAGGGCACATTCAATTAAGGTGTAACTCATGGTTAATGAGATCTATAGGGATGATTTGATAGGGCAGATATTGAATAAGACCTCTTTTAAAAAATAAATCAAGATGATTTATTACTTGTTATACATACACTTGTAGTAACTTTACTGTAGTCACAGGCAGAAGTGAATAAAAGAGAAAGTGAATAAGTGAAGTTTCCCACCCTCATCAACTTTCCTTGGGTCATTACCTTGCACCTGACAGCTCAGAGATCACCAAAAGTCAAAGCTTAGAGGTCACAAAGGCATTTAACCCCCTGGGTATCAGGCTTTCTTACCAAAAAAAGCTGTCACTCCCAAAGATTTTCACAATTGCTGAGAGCTGGGGAGGAATGCAAGATTTATAGTGAATAATCCTGGCACTTTTTACTCACCAATGTCTTTCTCTTCTCCCTCATGTTTTCTCTAATTAACTACATGAGCGTTTGTACCTGGCATGAGTGTTTTTCTCTGTTTGTATATTTCCAGTAGTGTGTTTGTTTCTGTCAGCATGTGGCTCTAAAAGTGTGGTTACTGTGATATATATCTTGACCCTCTCAATAACTCTTTACTTTTACACCAGACAAGCGCTCTCGGCCACTGCCTCTTTTCTCTCTTGCTCTGTCTACCTATCTTTCTCTGTACAACCACTACATCTATTGTCAGTTACATTAAAAAGTCTTTTGCCGGCAGGGACCTCAAGCACAGGGAGCTGTCAGAGCCATCGTGCCTAGACTTGATCAAATAGATGTTGTTGGTTAAATCCCAGCAGGATCTGCCAGTGGTCTTCTCCAAATGCTCTTCTGAGGTTCACGAAAGAAAGAGAGGAATGGAGAAAGAATGGAGTTTACTCGTCTTTTGCCCTGATTTTTAGCACTAGAAAGATACACAGAAACACTGACAAAGTCTCTTTCAGCACATGTGAAAAGTATTTATTCATGTGTATGGGCTCTGGAAAACAGAAAAGAAAAATGTGTTCTTGTTTTCCTCCTCTTTGTTGCTTTTTTTTTTGCCTTGTTTCTTTGTTACCTTCGGTCACTTTTGGCTTTGACCCCAAGACATATTCATATAAACAGGAAGAAGGCACAATGATCCAATGGAGCCTCTGCTAAGCAAATGCTCTCACATATACACACTTGCTCGTCACACACGTTGAAGACTTCAATATTTTAAATTCAGCCTTTTAAACTAAATACAATGGATCTCAAATTGTATTGTACCTTTCAAGCGGTTGAACTCTATTATTTCTCCCAGAGCTTGAGAGTTTCCATATCTGACTCTTCCAGCTACAAATTAAGTGGCATGTACAAGTAAAATTTCAGAAATTTGTTTAAAATACATAGTTTAATTAGATTACTATCCTAAAAAGAGGCATCCTGAAGTCATTGTACATTACAGACCTATATTTAATAATTTCATATCACTCTTCATTGCAAAACTCTGTAGGTACTGCATGGATATTCAATTAATATGGTTACTTACAATGTAGGCCCTTCAAAAAGGTACAGTGGTAAAGATTTTATTTTTGAATTAATTTTCACACAAGCTTCACAAATACTGAGCTGTGGCGATCATGCAGGAGACATTTCTCTCTTTTTTATTGATTCTTTTGAAGAACAGCATGTCTTTAAATAATTTATGACATTATAAATGTCCTTCTTTATTGTCATTAGATGAATTTATTATATTTTCTTTGGGGTAGTGAACGGTAGACCGGACACCGGAGTACTGGCGTGAATGTGTCTTTATCCTGGTGAGTGATTGCTGGGTGCAGGTGCAGGTGATCAGTACTCCAGCGATTGGGATCAGGCGTGATTAGGATCAGGTGCGGTTGCCGATTGAGGTGGCTGTGACTGTGTGTATATAGTGTGAAATTACAGTAAAAACAGTATTATTATGAAATTTAACTACCATTAAAATATATTTTTTTTTCTAATGTAATTTATTCCCCTGAGCCACAGCAATTTTCAGCATCATTATTCCAGTCTTCAGTGTCATATGATCCTTCAGTAATCATTTTAATATGGTGATTTGCTGCTCAAAAACATTTCAAAAACAAAACTGCTTGTTTCTACAGGTATATTATAGACATCCTTGACTGCGACTGTTGCCATCTTTTTTAACGACTGGCTTTTAGAGAGAATTTAAGAAGGGCTTTACTTCCTGCTGGCAAAAACTTCAAGCCCTCGAGTCATCAAGCTAACCAGTTTTAATAGTTCTCTGCGGAGAACTCTTCTCCAATTACACTTAATGACTGTCACTTCAAGTTCACACAGTAGGCCAAGCAAATAACGCATCCTTTCACTCACTCACAGAGAGAAATGTGGGTTTGTCTGCTGTTCGCATCTCCCAAAGTGTCCAAAGCCCACTTTTGTATCTGGCGCACAGCCATTGGCATTTGGGACAGCTGGCAAAACGATAACAAATGGCTAATAACAGCTCTCAGTAACGAAAGATGACATGGAACGCACCAGTGTCTCTTCCTCTCACCACATTCGCCTGCATTCATTTCTCTTCCAAACCTGGTTTCCATCATCTCCTCTCCCCCTGCTCCTCTCTTGATAATCACATTAGCTCCAATCCCTTGTATTGAAATCCCAAACTGCTCTGCGTATTAATCGTGCAGGAATCTCGTTACAGCTTCTGCTATAATTTAAGCCATCTGCTAAGGGGTGGGCGAGCGGGATGGTGGGGAAACTTTTGTGCGCCTCTGGGCTCTGTCTCTGTGTTTTTGAGGTAGCTATCAGCATGCTTGCTCTTCTCTGTTTCTGAAATGACTGAGCTAGAGAGAGACAGCTAAACAGAACAGACAGGTCAAGCTCTGAGACTCTGTCCTCATGTGACCCTGAACTCTCTTGTACACCAAGTGTCTAACTCCTCAATCCAGCACACACAGTATAAGTGCTGTTGATAGAAAGTGATACTGAAACTCTAGGACAGTTTTTCTTGCTGGTCTCATGTAGCCAGATTTTTGACTATCAGCATTAAGTCTGGTCTTCACTGCAGCTAATTCTGTCCAAGAATTAGCTATTTAACTGTAAGAAACAATCTGACTGACATCTTTTAAAGATTTGATTGCTTTAACAGGTTCATATACATGACTATGAGCCAGATTTACTCAAACCTTCTTTTGCTATAAAAAAACTACTGTCCGGACTAAAGAAACGCAGTGAAAATTTAGTTATGAAAGGTCTATATGAAACTGCTACTAAAGCAAAACAGTGATCATAATCATGCTGAGGTTGTGTAGTAGGGCTGTCAAAATTGCTCAAAATTGACGTTCGAATATTCCCTCTAAAAAATACACGAATATTCAAACTTTTCCAACATCTGGTTGCGCATGTTGTCAATGACGCGCATTACGTCAATAATAGTAACGTTAAGTGTCAAGACGTGACTGTTTAGCTGGAGTTCCACACATTATGCCATGCTCATTTGGGTGCACATTTTTGAGATGTGACCTCATGTTGCTAGTTGTCGAATGGTATGCTAACTGTATCTTAAATAGCTTGCATACAACAATCTCGCGGGTCAACAATTTTACCTCATTTTCTCTGCTGCGGTCGAGTTGGGCTCTGCACTTGCTGGCTTCTTCCATGAAGACGCGTCAACTTTCAGCAGTGATGCTGTGCCAGACAGTGCGACTCCTGTGACCTGTCCCTGAAGCCTCAGGCGCACTAGCGCGCCCACTCGCAAAGCAGACAACCACGCATCTACTACCGCGGGCCTTTTTTTCCACATTTTTTTTTATTCGAATATTAATTTTCACCTTCGAAATTCGTTTTTTTTTAAACTATTCGAATACATATTCAAATTTAGAATATTCGTTGACAGCCCTATTGTGTAGTTATGTTGGTGAATGGCACTGGTGTTCTCTTCTATTTGTAAGTGCTGTTTGTTTAATAATTTCTCCTCCTAATTTCATCCGTATCGCTATAAAATACAGCATTCTTCGTAGAATTCAAAAGGGTTCGATAGGTTTTAGGGTCTATGTCAACATGCACATATGATCCACCCCATGCTCTCATGTCTTTGGACCGGTGAAGCAATCAATTCTGTTCGCTTCTGGATCTCCTGTTCCCCCTCGACGAAGCGTGTCTGCTGAGTTGGTTGCCAGGTCTCTGTTAATCCAACATTTCCCAAAAATTCCATGGGGGAAAAAAAAACAGTGCATGACAGTGCATGCAAATACACCAAAATACAACTGGATGTCAGAATCAGCCAGTCGTCCGAATAGTTCAGCACTCGCATGCCTCTGAGTCTGAGAGGAGCAAGCGCTGCGTCCATGCACCTCGTAAACGTACGAGGAGCCATGGACAAGCCGAACGGCAGGACTGTATACTGGTATGTCTGGCCCTCGAAGGCGAATCTCAAGTATCGCCTGTGACGTGACGCTATCTGTATTTGAAAACACGCGTCCTTCAGATCTATCGACATGAACCAGTCCCCTCTGCGAATATGCGCGAGGAGTTTCCTGGTTGTAAGCATTTTGGGATCAGCATTTATAGACATTCTGAACTCTATTGGTGTTAGACAACACGTTTCAGGACCTACTCATTGTCGAAATCATACTCTAGATTTAATACTGTCACATGGAATTGATGTTGATGGTGTTGAAATTATTCAGCCAAGTGATGATATCTCAGATCATTATTTAGTTCTTTGCAAAATTCATATAGCCAAAATTGTAAATTCTACTTCTTGTTACAAGTATGGAAGAACCATCACTTCTAACACAAAAGACTGCTTTTTAAGTTATCTTCCTGATGTATCCAAAACCTCAGAACAACTTGATGATGTAACAGAAACTATGGACTCTCTCTTTTCTAGCACTTTAAATTAAGTTGCTCCTTTACGCTTAAGGAAGGTTAAGGAAAACAGTTTGACACCATGGTATAATGAGCATACTCGCACCCTAAAGAGAGCAGCCCGAAAAATGGAGCGCAGCTGGAGGAAAACAAAACTAGAGATATTTCGTATTGCTTGGCGGGAAAGTAACACATCCTATAAGAAAAGCAATAAAAACTGCT
Source organism: Carassius carassius (assembly GCF_963082965.1). Lineage (NCBI taxonomy): Eukaryota > Metazoa > Chordata > Actinopteri > Cypriniformes > Cyprinidae > Carassius > Carassius carassius. The sequence continues at coordinate 2,830,049 of NC_081800.1, read as the reverse complement.
AGATCCGATTACTTTTCTTCTCTTTTAGAAGAAAACAAACATAACCCCAGGTATTTATTCAATACAGTGGCTAAATTAAAGAAAAATAAAGCCTCAACAAGTGTTGATATTTCCCAACACCACAGCAGTAATGACTTTATGAACTACTTTACTTCTAAAATCGATACTATTAGAGATAAAATTGCAACCATTCAGCCGTCAGCTACAGTATCACATCAGACAGTGCACTATAGACCCCCTGAGGAACAGTTCCACTCATTCTCTACCATAGGAGAGGAAGAATTGTATAAACTTGTTAAATCATCTAAACCAACAACATGTATGTTAGACCCTATACCATCTAAGCTCCTAAAAGAGGTGCTTCCAGAAGTCATAAATCCTCTTCTGACTATTATTAATTCCTCATTGTCATTAGGATATGTCCCCAAAACCTTCAAACTGGCTGTTATTAAGCCTCTCATCAAAAAACCACAACTTGACCCCAAAGAACTAGTTAATTATAGACCAATCTCGAATCTCCCTTTTCTGTCCAAGATACTAGAAAAGGTGGTATCCACACAATTATATTCCTTCTTAGAGAAAAATGGTATATGTGAGGATTTCCAGTCAGGATTTAGACCGTATCATAGTACTGAGACTGCTCTCCTTAGAGTTACAAATGATCTGCTCTTATCATCTGATTGTGGGTGTATCTCTCTATTAGTTTTATTGGATCTTAGTGCTGCGTTTGACACAATTGACCACAACATTCTTTTGCATAGACTTGAACACTTTGTTGGCATCAGTGGAATTGCATTAGCATGGTTTAAATCGTACTTATATGAACGCCATCAGTTCGTAGCAGTGAATGAAGATGTATCCTATCGATCACAAGTGCAGTATGGAGTACCTCAAGGCTCAGTACTAGTAAAACTGCATTTTTCCATCTCAAAAATATATCTAAATTACGGCCTACGCTCTCAATGTCAAATGCAGAAATGTTAATCCATGCATTTATGACCTCAAGGTTAGATTATTGTAATGCTTTATTGGGTGGTTGTTCTGCACGCTTAGTAAACAAACTACAGCTAGTCCAAAATGCAGCAACAAGAGTTCTTACTAGAACCAGGAAGTATGACCATATTAGCCCGGTCCTGTCAACACTGCACTGGCTCCTTATCAAGCGTCGCATAGATTTTAAAATATTGCTTATTACTTATAAAGCCCTGAATGGTTTAGCACCTCAGTATTTGAATGAGCTCCTTTTACATTATAAACCTCTACGTCCGCTACGTTCTCAAAACTCAGGCAATTTGATAATACCTAGAATATCAAAATCAACTGCAGGCGGCAGATCCTTTTCCTATTTGGTGCCCAAACTCTGGAATAACCTACCTAACATTGTTCGGGAGGCAGACACACTCTTGCAGTTTAAATCTAGATTAAAGACCCATCTCTTTAACCTGGCATACACATAACATACTAATATGCTTTTATTATCCAAATCCGTTAAAGGATTTTTAGGCTGCATTAATTAGGTAAACCGGAACCGGAAACACTTCCCATAACACCCTATGTACTTGCTACATCATTAGAAGAATGGCATCTACGCTAATATTTGTCTGTTTCTCTCTTGTTCCGAGGTCACCGTGGCCACCAGATCCAGTCTGTGTCCAGATCAGAGGGTCACTGCAGTCACCCGGATCCAGTATGTATCCAGACCAGATGGTGGATCAGCACCTAGAAAGGACCTCTACATCCGTGAAAGACAGCAGAGACCAGGACAACTAGAGCCCCAGATACAGATCCCCTGTAAAGACCTTGTCTCAGAGGAGCACCAGGACAAGACCACAGGAAACAGATGATTCTTCTGCACAATCTGACTTTGCTGCAGCCTGGAATTGAACTACTGGTTTCGTCTGGTCAGAGGAGAACTGGCCCCCCAACTGAGCCTGGTTTCTCCCAAGGTTTTTTTCTCCATTCTGTCACCGATGGAGTTTCGGTTCCTTGCCGCTGTCGCCTCTGGCTTGCTTAGTTGGGGACACTTCATCTACAGCGATATCGTTGATTGCAAATAAATGCACAGACACTATTTAACTGAACAGAGATGACATCACTGAATCCAATGATGAACTGCCTTTAACTATCTTTTTTGCATTATTGACACTGTTTTCCTAATGAATGTTGTTCAGTTGCTTTGACGCAATGTATTTTGTTTAAAGCGCTATATAAATAAAGGTGACATTGACATTGACATTTTGAAACTGCGTTTCACCAATGCCTTGTTCAGCTGTCTTAGTTCCAGTATGGGTCTGAAACCCCCGTCTTTCTTGGGCACTAGAAAGTATCTGCTGTACAGCCCCCCTTCACTTTGAGCTTGAGATACAGGCTCCACATCCCCTTTGCTCAACAGTTTTGATATTTCAGCTCGAAGTAGGTGTGCTACTTCTGTTTTGACCGTAGTTTCGACGCACGCTTAAAAGCGCGGAGGGCGTCGAAAAAACTGTAGCGAGTAGCCTCTCTTTATAATGTCTAGCACCCAATCCGAAACCCCTGGAAGCGCTGACCATGCAACTGCATGAATGGCTAAGGGTTGGATGCGAAGCGCGCTCTGTTGGCTGGGCAACGGCAGCGCTTCGATGTGCTGTAACATGGGCGTTATGCCTGTGACATTTGAGGCGGGGAGCGGGCAGATCACAGCGGGCAGATCGCTCGTCCTCGACCCCGCCACGGTGCTTAACCGAGTGAGGGAGGGCTGAGCGGGTCCCGTGGGACTCGTGCTGTCTGTGAGTAATTGTGGGCTGAAAGCCCTGTGTGAAGGGCTGTGCTTATATGTGGAGATGGGCACTGAGCAGCAAGAGGCGGGGGTGTGGCTGAGAGCTTTGCGGAGCGCTTCGGGAGGAAGTGCTTGAATGCTTGCAACGCTTTCTGGTCCTCGACGAATCTCTCAACGAACTCGTTGACAGAAGATCCGAAGAGGCCAGCGGGAGTCAGCGGGGCGTCGGGGAACGCAGTGCATTCAGACTCTGCCATGTCTGACAGCGTCAGCCATAGATGCCTCTCAGCCACAGTAGCGGAAGCCATAACTCGTCCCATGGCCTGTGCAGCGGACTTAGTAGCGCGAAGAGAGAGATCCGAAGCACTCCTCGAATCCGCGAGACAGATAGCCTCAGGTCCCATCTCATCCAGCTTATGGAGGAGATCACCCTGGAATATCTGCAGCGTGGCCATGGTGTGTAGTGCAGACGCAGCCTGCCCAGCAGCAGAAAAGATCCGCGCAAGCAGAGATGACGTCATGCGGCAGGCTTTAGATGGCAACACCGCTTTCGTCCGCCGTCCAACAGAGGGCGGGAAAAGATGCGTCGCTATCTCCTGTTCCACCGGCGGAAGTGACTGGTAGCCTCTGTTTTTAGCATCATCCAGTTTGGAGAATGCTGGTGAGACAGACGAACGAGTTCGCACTGAATATGGAGCGTTCCAAGCCTTTGCCACCTCTTCGTGAAGCTCAGGAAGAAATGGGGCGGGCTTTGAGTTCGGAGAAGTACGCTCATCCGGAAGAAAACTACCATCCAGCCGGGAACGAGAGGGGGGCGCTGGTGCAGACCACTCGAGGCAGAGGCTCGTCGCGCCCAGCGTGAGCACTCGTATCAGCTCCTTCTCGATGTCAGCTCGTCTGCTGGGCTTCTGAGCAGAAAGCGCGAGATCCCCGGAGCTCGCCCAGCCTTCACTGCCCGAAGCTAGCAGAGAGCACGTGTCCTATTCCCCCGACACGGCCCTGAGATCGGAAGACGCGGCGGCAGACAGCGGGCGCTGACCATCGGGAAGCGATGCAGGGGAGGCCGGTGAAGCAGGGCCTCAGAGTCACCATTGGCAGCAGCTTGCAGTGAGGGCAGCCGCCGTCAGCGAGCTCGAGCACTGCATGATCCTCACCCAGGCAGGAGACACAGATGACGTGACGGTCTCCCTCGCAGAGCGGGGCTCTGCACGAGCCGCAAGAGGGCATCTTTAAAAAGACGCAGCTTTTTTTTAAAAAAAAGGGCATCTTTAAAAAGTCGCAGGGCGAACACACACACGAGGATATGAAAAAGGATATAGGCGTCGGAACGTGCAGCAGGAACGGCAGTGGAAGGCGGCGTTGGCCAGCGGCTTCAGGAATGGCTCGTCCCGCTGAGATGCTATCGGACGACGCTTGCTTCCTCTTGTGATCCAACGATGCATGAGCTTCGCTGAAGAGATGAAAAATCAGGTGAGCCAGCCTTTTCGAGCTCCCTTTATAGGGCTAGGCCACACCCGTTTCGGCGGGAAGTGGCATGGAGGGCGCGAGCGCCCTCATTGGTCTGATGTTGCATCAGCCTGTGCTCGATAGGCTTATGCAGTTGCCGCAGAGCAGCCAATGAGCGAGCGAGCCGTCTCGCCTATGGCTGTGTGCTGCTGCAAATGCGCTTTACAATAATTCAAAATTAAGGATAATTTTTTGCTTCAGTGTATCGTGAAAAGAGACTTTTCCCGTAGCGTCTTAGCTAAGACGCAGTACGAGAGAACTCTCGTAAGAGAACAGTCCTTGTCCTCCACAAAAAGCTCCACACACATCTGAATATTTGGGTTGTAAATACAACTTTAACCACTGAATTTAAGTTGTGTCCTCTTTTGGAAGGCCAAACAAAGTCACTTAGCTTTCACAACGAAACACACAGCGTCTCCACAACATGGTGTGATTAACCGGTGGGAAAATATATTTAACACTTCGGATTCTAGAGAGCATTTGTTTGGAAGGGAAGTTTGATTTGAAGCTGAAGTTTAGGGTGATGTAATCAAAATCGTTCTTCCATTCTGGCGGAAATTGGGGACTGTAAGTTCTGAATGCTTATATCTTCTAAATGCAAGTTATATCTTATTGATAACCTTAAGGCTTACATATTTATACTAAAACACTAAAAACTTACATTTTGATTTAATGGGGACTTTAAAAAGTATATGCAGTGAACTTGACATATTTTACATACATCTGAAAATCCACATTTGTAAACATGATGGCTTTTTTCTTTCATGTGGGTTTTTGGCGTCATGGCAACTTTGTTTCCAAGCAGAATGTTAAAGTCATGTATGTTTCAACCAACCAATCAACTCCTGAAGTTTTTCCAATTTTGTGTGATGTTTAGCTAACAGTGAACATCTGAGGCTCACCCTGGTTCCTTCTACAAAAAGACAGTAGGATTTACTACTGACTTTTGGATTATTGCAGTCTATAATTTGTGTTTTGTTCATGTTGATCTTTACAAAAGTACACAACTTTTGAAGTCTAAATACATTCTAAACAAATACAAAGCTAAACAAAAGCAATAAACAAACTATGCCACAGTCACATGACTTCAGTGTCCCCATCACTAAGGTTACAACTCTTTCAGTCTTTATTTAAAAACATTGGTCACCATACTTGGCTGTATGTCACGTCACACTTAACATCCTTGACAACATCTGTAGTCACATTTAGCCACTTGTTAGCAAAGGTAAAGGCTTTTAAAAAATCACAATGAGGCATTACTGATATATTTCATGTTGTAGAATAAAACGTGAAAATAAAACCAAGATGGCAGCAATTTTTGCAATTTTGCAGTATTTTTCCTGCTCATCTTGGGCCTGTTCACACTGAACAACTTTGCCTTAACATCTTACACCCGACAGGAGCTTTTGGATATTGGTGTGCACTTTTCCAACAGTTTTATCACCAATCCTCGACTCATCCCTGAGATCTCCAGAACACCTGAGGCTACGCACTCTACCCGGGCAGAAGTGCGCATAGGTGGTGTGGGGATCATACACAATGGTGGGAAAAGTGCGGAGGGCTAAGAAATAAGCTAAAACTAACACCACTCCAGCTCTCTTTACCCAGAATTTTCCTAGCTAATGTGCGGTCATAGGTAAACAAAATGGACTAGATATGACTTCACATCACCCACAGTAAGAGACTTTTAGATTGCAATTTCATGGTTATCACAGACACATGGCTACACAGCGAGGCTGAATTTATTGTCGTGGGTGATTTTAATCACTCCAACTTAAAGACAGTGCTCCCCAATTTCCCTATTCCATCAGCATGTTTCCTGCCACACTACAGAATAAAACTTTGAATTGTTTACACGAACATTGATGGAGCTTACATCGCGATCCCCCTCCCTCACCAGGGACAGTCTGATCACCTTTCTTTGTTTCTCACCCCTAAGTATTCACTCCTCATCAGCTGTGTGAAGCCATCAGTGAGGACCATCAAAGTGTGGCCAATGGGAGCAGACTCTTTACTTCAGAACAGGTTTCAATACACGGACTGGAGTATGTTTGCTTCTCAGACTGCCTGTGGCTCTCACACAGACATTGATATCTATACCTCCTCTGTACTGGATTACATCAACACCACAGCTGACAGTGATACAACAGAGAAACAGGTCACATGTACCCTAATCAGAAGCAATGGATGAACAAGGAGGTGCAACTCCTGCTGAAAGCCTGCAACACTGCATTCAGATCAGATGACACTGAGGCCTACAGTAAATCCAGGGTTAACCTGAGGAGGGGCATCAAAAAGGCCAAGTACTGCTACAAGCTAAACGTAGGGGAACTTATTTCCATCTCTGACCCCCGACGCATATGCCAGGGCATCCAGGTCATCAGTGACTACAAGCCAAACAACTCCACTCCAAAGGTCATAGACGTCTCCTTCTTTAATGAGCTAAATTACGTTTATGATCACTTAGACAGTGACAGCAAGGAGACGGACACCAAGATCACACCCTCAACAGACAAACAACCCCTCAAACTCACCTCCACAGATGTATTCACTGCATTGGTCAACACATGCAAGGCTGCTGGCCCCAGCGGCATTCCTGGACATGTGCTTAGGGCATGTGTAGAGAAGCTCACAGGGGTCTTCAGAGACATTTTCAACCTTTCCCTCACCCAAGCAACTGTGCCATCATGCTTCAAGTCCACATCCATTGTGCCAGTGCCGAAATTCTCTTCCCCTACATGCCAGCTTAGGATTTAACACTCTCATTCCCTCCAAGCGGACCACTAAACTCGGAGACCTGGACATTAAAACCTCCCTCTGCAACTGGATTATGGACTTTCTGACCAGCAGACCTCAGCATGTTAGGTCAGGCCACACCTCCAGAGGGCTGTGTGCTGGGCCCATTCCTCTCCTCCCTCTACACCCACAACTGCAGGCCTGAGCATGGATCCAACTACATCATCAAGATTGCAGATGACACTACGGTGATTGACCTCATCGGAGACGATGATGAGACTGACTACAGGGAGGAGATACAGCACCTGGCCACATGGTGCACTGACAACAACCTGCTTCTTAACACCAGTAAGGAAAATGAGCTTATTGTGGCCTTAAGGAAGAAGAAAGGAAGCACGCGTGACCCCATCCACATTAATTGGATGGATGTTGAACATGTCTCCAGTTCAAGTTCCTGAGAACCCACATCTCCCTTATCTGTATATTTATTGTACACACTGTAAATCCTGTACTTACTGCTTATTACACTTCTTCTTAGATGCTAACTGTATTTCATTGCCTTGTACCTTACATGTGAAATGACAATAAAGTTGAATCTAATCTAATCTAATATTGTGCTTCTGTTTACCACAGACATCATTTAAAATGTAAAAATCCTCACTTACTTCAGGACAATCAAACTGTGCTAAAGTGCTAAAATACTAACACATTTTTTTTTTGCTTTTGTCCTACAAAAATACGTTGTCCTTGCACTCTTTTAGCAGGTGAATAGATGTCCTCACTGTTGTTTGGTACACATCAGGAAAAATTTTTCCAGACAATGATTTCTTACATAAACATACTGGTTTAATATCTCTTGTGTCACTTTGCACTCTCGTTCTTCTCACATTATAAAACATATCATATCAAATCAATATTTTATATTTTTTTTAATTATTTATTTGCTAAGTAGCTGTGTAATAAGCAGGATGATGTACAGCCAGTCAATCAGTCACTTACAATCGCATCACATTGGGGTTCTAATCACCCTGTCAGGGTTTATTTTCCAATAATGACTTTGACTACATTAGATATTAAATTTTTTGGGTTTCTCCTAAGTGTATGTGTGTGTGTGTGTGTGTGTGTGTGTGTACAGTATGTATGCAGTGTAATAGATTAATCAACATTGTATGCGATGATAATATGAAGGATGGAGCTTAACCAGCTTGCAGTGTTTGTTATATCCTGTTTTGGTCAATTATGCTCCAATCTGCCCCGGATGTAGAGAGGACAAACTACGCTGAAGCTGTCAGTTAGACCCCTTATCTACAACTTGAAGAAAAGAGTGAGTCTTCCAAACCTTTGTTCTTCCTGCCTTGCAGGAAGTGAGTTGGATTGCCCTTAAGTGAAAGTGGTGTGTTTGTGTGTGTGTGTGTGTGGAGTAGCTGCCCTGGAGTGAGCAGCACATAACAGAGGAAGAAAAAAAGAGAGAAATAATTTTGAACTCAGCAGTATTCAAAAAAAGAAAATGCTGTTAAGTTTTGATATGTTACTTCATCAGAAATAGCTCTAGGCTGGCCACGCAGAAATATGATGAAAGAGAACGTGAAAGAAAGGCTAAACCTATGATCTATCCATCTTCCTCGGCTTGCTTCATCTTTCATTCACTCCTCATCATCCCATTCCTTCATTTTGTCATCTTCGGGCTGCTGAATGAAAACACATCATGGGCCGCAGGAATACAATCATGGGAGATTTCTCTTATTGGTCCTCTGGGTCTGATTAGTGGGCGAACATGACATAAGCTCTATGATGCTCACCACCCCACTCCCACCCCCAGGGGCACTGCACAAGATCCCGGGCCCTATGCATAGGCAGTCCTAATGGGCCCAGTCCTAATGCCCCCCCAACCCCCCCCCCCCCTTGAAAATATATATTCCAGACTTTTAAGGGCCCTCTCTTCCTTTAGGGGCCCTGGTAATCAGTACTGGTTTTACCCCCAGTCCGACGCCCCTGCCCACCCCTACCGCTACCCCCAGACCATTTTCAATACCACACAGAATGGGTTCTGTCTATGATAGTTTAAATGTTGCCTGAGGGTCTCATACAAATTGGAGAGAAATAGAAACAGAAAGATAGAGAGTGTCTCTTCCTGGGTGTATTTTGGAAAGCTATGCAGTTAAATTTAGGAAAAGAACCAAATGTTTTCTGATGGCGGTCAACTTTTATTCACCATGATGGATTCTGATGCCACTAAGTTTGTGCTCATAAAACTATCTGCTAATAAAGTAGCTTCTCGTAAAGTGAGTCTTTAATGTACATGATGTAACTTGAGCGTTTTGCATGATTTTATTATTCAAGAAGGCATTTCTTGTACAGGAAGGATTTAAACTAATTTTAACCCCATTGTAGAAACCAAGACTGTTATGTGGCAACACCTACCATTGCACTGTTAATTTATACCAGATTTAAGCTCTGAGAATAAAGTTTTCTGGAAATATGCAGTTCCATTTTTAGTATTTTTACATGCTAAGAGGAAGTTTTGAGGTTCTGGGAACTTTATCAACAGCAAGTACCATCAGACAGGTTGAGAGAGATGCAGCTTAACAATTTTTCATTTTGATGATGTAAACGCTTGTAAACCAAAGTACAAAAGTGAGGTGATAAGTCAGCTGCAGCCAGTTTGATGACAGAAACATACTGTGCCATGGTTCTGTCACATTGTGAAAGTGCACCCAAGGGCGAAGGCAGGTAAATGCACATAGTTTATTTAAAAAAAAGGAAACTAAGACAGTCTGCTGTTCTCCAGCCGAACTTGGCAAGTGCAGAGCTGGATAAGAACTCAGGCAATAATGCACATCACCAGGTGCTCTCGATGCAGAGGACTGATGAGAGCGTAGGGAGTCCTCAATGAACAAGGGTGGTCCAGTATGTCCCAGGATGGGATCCAGCTTCTCTCCTCCGGACCGTATCCCTCCCAATTGACCAAGTACTGATATCCCGAGGATGGACGGCCAGCAGCTTCTTGACCCTATAGTCAGAGGAGCCCTCGACGAGAATGGGAATGGGGGTGGTGGTACTGGGCGGAGCACGAGTAATGGGTTTAAAGGCAGTACAGGTGATTTGGTTCAAAAACATTTTTTTGTTATTTTGGTTGAAAAGTCTTTTCCCGACCCGATAGCAATCACTAAACTAAGTGGTCAACATGCATTTATATTGTCTGTGGAAGGTGTGGGACCAAAACATGTTCGTCCAATCAAAATGTTCGTTCCAAACATTATGAAAGGCTGTCCTGCATAGCATTCAATGTTCCCCCAAACGCTAGGGCTTGCATAGACTAGTCGAGTATTCGAGTGATCGACTACTTCAACCACTAGTCGGTGCTATCGGAAACAATCGACTACTCAAGAATGCATTAACCATAATCAATACACTTTCTATGACTTTATCTATGTTGCATGTAAAACTAAAATATGTAATGTAACAATAAGAAGTATGGTATGACAAGGGTCTTAGGTATGACAAAATGTACAACATATACACACACATATACACACACAGTTATCTGTATATATATATATATATATATATATATATATATATATATATATATATATATATATATATATTAGGGGTGTAACGGTTCACAAAATTCACGGTTCGGTTCGATACAATACACTGGTGTCACGGTTCGGTTCGGTACGGTTCGGTACGTTTTAAATACAGCAAAAAGAAAAAATTGGCAGATAAATTTACTTGATTTTTAAAAAATGTTTTATTTATTAAAGGTGCAATATGCAATATTTTTGCATTAAAATATCCCCAAATCACAAGGCCAGTGTTATATATTTTGTTAAGTTGTTTACTTACAATATTCCAAATGTTTCCAACTATTTTTAAATTGTGAGAAAATTGCGATTTTAACCAAGGAAACGGGGCGTTAGAGCAGGGGGGAGCTGGGAGTCGCCAGTCAATTGCGTCATATCCGCGTTACCCTCGGTTTCTGCTCGTACTGCGTGGAGTCCTGGACAAATGCGGAAGTTGTAGTTGTAGCGTCAATCGAGCAACAAACGATAGCCTGTTTCGTGCAGTCGTTATGGAGCACAATTATTCTTTATCAATTGCAGCTGGTTCTGTCGACAAAGACAAGCCTCAAAAACGTAAGCGTCAACGTACAGGTCAACCAAACGACCCAAGAAGAAGTTGGGACAAGAAGAGAAATAAAACCAGGATAAACATCGGTGTGGCATTTCTTTAATGGAGAGAACTTCGTGACAAAATTCAACTAGAAAGAGACGCCGATCTTGCATGTGTTTTACTTGACAGGTGAGTAATTGTTTTGACTCTTTTACTGACATAAAAATTGAATACAGAAGACAGTGTAAGTCTTATTGTTAGAATGTCTCATTGTCTATGCATATGATGTGAAAAATCGTGAGGTCATATTCACTGCGAATACTTCTAGGCATGTTATGAACTATTGGCTGTAATGTTTTCAAACTGCATCTTTGGTGAACTTTTCACGACATAAAATGATGTGTCAAATGTCCAACATTTTTTTTTTTTTATTAAGTTACCAAAAAGGAGGACCAGCCACGTCAACTCCTTACAAGAGACCTGGAATGCCTCTTCTAACCCTCTCCACCATAGCTTCGTCCAGTGACTCACCATCAGAGAGGTAGTCATTGGCAAATTTGTTTTATATAATTTATCAGAGTTTATGAATAGAATTACATTGGATAAATTTATGAAATATGCTTTACAGAGATCAGTGTTTTCTGGAGCCTGGAGTCGAACACCTTTCTATGTCAGAAAGCGATGAACAGCTATTACATGAAAGGTGACTATTACATGTGTTGTAATACAAAGATGTGTTGATAAAAATGATTTTATCTTATAGGCTGATAATAAGAATAAATTGTTATGCATACCGCCATTACAAACCTACATTTTTTTCTTTTTTTGTTGTGGTGCAGTTTTTCAAAGATGAGCTTCCATGATGAGTCCACCATTACTGTGAGCGAAGATGCCAATGATCTTCAGAACACAGTGTAAGTGGTGTAATGCATTGTTACAAAATGCTGTTTGCTGTCTACTCCTGTTTGTGTAATTTTCTGTATACTGTACTTATTATTTATTATTTATTGGTTATTATTTTTAGTATTAGTTCTACCACTACTAATACTACTATTATGTATTTTGCAGAATTGATTTTAAACACCCAGATGATACATCATGGGAAATAGACAGTGAGGACAGCACTTCTGATGAGAATTATGTTCCCTCTATCTGTCTTAGGTTTGTCTGCATGAATCATGTATTTTAATACAGATATAGGTAAAACAAAATAATATCAACTGATTGACGTACTGTAACTGTTATATTATCAATGTTTTTGGCTTCCAGGCTTTACACATTCTTTTTTCCCTAACAAAATGAAAGTATAGAAAAAACTATTTTTCTTGTACATGCTAATAATACAATGTTGTAAATATTTATATATGTATTTACAGAACTGGTGAAGGAACTAATGACTTTAGAAAAATCAAGGAGCTTAAAGTAATTGATCTCGAAGAGACTGTCCATCTAACACAAGAAGATGAAGTGATACCCCTACATGAAGATCATGTCCTTACATCTGATGCTAGCAACAAAGTCATGTGTGAGGAGGACATAATTGGACAACGGGCATCTATTGTATATGAAGCACAGTTGAAACAGTTGGTCAAACTTCCACAGCTACCAGTGGTGAATTGTAAAACCTGCCGGGCTTCACCACCTTTTGAAGTTCACCTGACTTCAAGGGGAACAGCAAGTGTCATCCAATGGGTAATAAAATAAATGCAAAACAATAATTCTGTATATTAGCACATGAACTTAGGAAAAAATATATATTTTAATAGGTGCATGTCACACAAAACCTATTGTTGTTTTCGTTATAAAAAAGATGTATATCATAGTCTCAGTCTCTATTCAGCTTAGTGAACCTACATATATAGATGAATACAGTTTCAAATTCCAAACAAGACTTTAAAAGTAGTTTTTTATTGTAATCCATATACATTTTAACTCAATGCATATAATTTTTGGAAATTCGTTGTTTGTATGTAGTTTGTCTTATAGATCTGTTCAAATGGGCACAAAGTGTGGACTTGGAATTCGCAGCCTACAATGAAATTTGGAATGCAAGCAGGAGACTTCATGATGGCCACTAACATTCTGCTCTCGGGAAATAACTACTACAAAGTGGCACACCTGTTTAAATACATGAACATGGGCTTTGTAGGAAAGAACACTTTTTTTTAATATACTGGACACTTACTGCTTAGGAGCAATAATGGACATGTGGGAGGACAAAAGATGTGCTGCAATTCAACGTATGAAGAGTAAGGATGGTGTAGTTGTATTAGGTATGTTCTATGGCATTTAAAAAAAAAAATCTATGCAATACCTACATGTCATTCTATGTGCTGAAAATATTTTAAACATTTTTTTAAAGTATTATTACAATTCAATAATTTGTTAGCCTCTTGTTTAAATTTTTTTTAATGCATTTTTCTGAAATATGAAATCAAATCTCATTTATTGATTTATTGTGCACTACACAGCAGATGGACGAATGGATAGCACATTACAATATCTTTGCTTTATTTGTTCTTCGAACTGTATGGTCTTGATTACAAGATTTGTTTTTAGAAACTATGGAGCAGTGTGCTGCACCATGTCACAAATGAGCACGAATGGTATCTTGGTCACTGCCTGCACGGTAGCCTGCCAGAAATACAAGACAAGCAATGGCTGGAGAGTGGTTCCAAAGCTCACAAGGCACTGGAAACGATAGTTTCTAAAAAAGAGGTGGCTCAGAAATGTCCATCGATATCTACCTTTCAGGTAACTTATGGAAGCACCTTCATGTCTGTTTCAAAATGGAATTAGTAACCAGTAGTCATCACTGTGATCAATGTTTTGAATACTACTCGAAATATGAACATAGGCTAATTTATTTCTCCAGATCAACCTGTGAGCTGGAATCATTCCACAATCACTTGTTGATGTACGTCAGCAAGCGGTTCAGCTTCTCACCACTGGTCTACGAGGCAAGAACTCTACTCGCAGCCCTGGATTATAACCACCATATAGATCGACCGCCAATGCTCAACAAAAATGGCCAAAAGATGTAAGATTTAAAAATATATTTTCTATCACACAGAACTTTCTTCGAATGCGTCTTATTATCCATTTATTTCTGCGTAATTTTTTTTGTCTAAATACAAATTATTTTTCATTACAGCTTTCACAGACAGTTCCAGAAGAAAACTGGTAGATGGACTGTATATGCCTTGAAGATGGCTAAAGACTACAGTTACATTCCTGATCTGCAAGCGGAAATTGTGCGCGCAAGACTCCAGGCTGATGTGGGGATGCCAAGGCGTAGGGTTCCAAGGCCTGAGGACCCCAGGACACTAGGCCTCCTTCCAAGTGTCCAACCTCCTTCGATTGACAGCATTCTGGAGTCACATGTCAGTAGAGGCATAGGTATGTACAGCAAAAAATCTTAGCTAAGATGTCTGTTTTAGGATAATTATGCAAATCTATATATACATCTAAAATATGTTATTTATCGTAATTTAGAACAGATTGTATGACAACTCTCTATTTTATTTTTGCTGAGCGAATTATCGGTACAACCCTCCCATCTATTCAAGAACTGTACTTATCCAGAGTGAGCAAAAAGGCTGTTAAAATCACTCTGGACTTCTCACATCCAGCACACTCCCTCTTTGAACTGTTGCCATCTGGTCGACGCTACAGAGCACTGAGCACCAGAACGACCAGACACAGGAACAGTTTCTTCCCTCAGGCAATCCATCTTATGAACAGCTGATAATAACTGTGGGACACACTACACTATTTATATTTATATACACTACACTTTTTATCCAACACACATACTTAGCGTACACGTAAATCTTTTGCACATAATATACATGTACATACATGGAACACACTATACTACTTATATTTATATACACATACACTTATTTATCCAACACACATACTTAGCGTACAGTTACAATTTTTCCACATAATATACATGTACATACATAAATGCTCGTTTTAATATACCTGCCATACATTGTCAATTGTATATTGCCAATCCTTACCCACCTATTTGTATTTTTTTGTATTTTTTATTCCTTATTGTGTTTTTTGTTCTGTCGCTGTTATGTTGCACTGCGGAGCTCTGTCACGAAAACAAATTCCTCGTATGTGTGAACATACCTGGCAATAAAGCTCATTCTGATTCTGATTTACTAGTGTTATCGATCAGTGCAATGTTAGGCTTCATTTATAAATTGCACTTATTAATTTTCATATAATTTCAATTGTTTCTTTTTTTCTTTCCTTTTTTCAAAAAGGAGCAAGCTCTACACTACCAGAGTCAAGAGACAAGCAGTGAGCTAAAACCTCAGCAATCTGAACCCACAAGTTCAGAAGTCTACCTTCAACTTAGTCAGCCAAACATTTTTATAGTTTAATTTTATCCTGAAACTTGATGCATATACCTAAAAATGTTTGTAACTGACACCTTAGAAAAGTTATCAAATATGTAAATAAATGGTAAATCATTTCACACAATTTTTTTTATTTGTTATAAATAAATCTTACCAAAAAAACAAAAACAGTTGTTTTATTTACAATATCACTCTTCTAAACAGGTTCTTAAGAAGAACGCAGCAAATAAAGAATAACATATTATTTATATTTGTAATACAAACATTTTAAATTGAACAGTGGCAAACTATTTTTTTACCAAACAGGTAAGACAGCATATAAATAAAAATGTAACATTGAATAAATAATTATAAATGACAACTAAACCAAATAAACAAGTCCTTTAAACATAAATACCCGTTTATAGGTGAACCTGACTAAGCAGCATGTTTCTACAACACTGCAGCGATGAATCCAGTATACTGCCCATTTGGGTCAGGGAATTTCTCACGGACTCTGCGCACACAGCAGCTAGGGATGACAATGCGGTTTCCCGCCCCAAGTGAACCACACTGCCACAAGACAAAATTTCTGTAAGCAGCATAGCGGTATTCCCGGTTGTCATCCCCAGGCTCCTGTGTGTCATGAATTGCATAAATGTCATTTCTTAAACGGCCTGACAAGCGCAATACCTGCTCATCCAATATGTATAACGACATGTGGGGCAACATGCTTACACATGTGCTGTCTGTCATGCCACAACATTTTTTTTTCTATATCAGATGGCATTTCAATGCATCTTGTGCAAGAACACCATCGAGGTACATCCGGTAATTGGTGTTCCTCTTGATGAGCAGGTGGTTGGAGGACATGAAAGATGAGGCCTGGTTCTCTATTCATTACTCTAATCAAGAGTCCTTGAGCTTCAGCCACATTCATATTTCCTATAAGATTCTGAAATTGCACATTTCATAAGTTAATGCCAAATGCTGAAACTATTTTGGATACTTGAAGTATGTCAATACTCACCTGTGTCATCAACATCCTGTCCTCTTGCAGCCTAGACACCCTCAATCTGTCCTCTTCGCACAGTCCAGATGATGCAGTGTTTCCTCTTCCTCTTGCTGCTTGTCTTCCCCCTGTAGACCTTCTACGTCTACTTGATGTTCTTCCTCTTGTTACACTGCTGAGTTCAACCGCTCCAGTTTTTTCTTCCACTCTAAGCTCTTCCAATCCCTTTTGCTCTTCCCATCCCTTTTCTTTTTCCTCTGTCTCCACCTTTTGTTCTTCCATGTGATGCTTCATGCCAGCTGCTCTGGGGAGGACTCCGGGTCTCATCAGTATTTGACATGGATACATCCAATGAGGATCTATCTATGTCTTCCTGCAACATAACAACACATAAGCAAATATAAATAATTGTACAAACAGATATGACATGGCAGCTGACAATACATAGATATACATAAAAATAAACTTGAAAATGTATATAATGTTTTCACTTTTACATAGTTATGTAGAGTGCATAATCCTAAGTCACATATAAGTTGCAAATCAGCATGCTTAAATTTTATATATTCCAAATGTAGCATTCGGTAATAGTTATGTTTATGTAAGGAAAGTATTATTGCTTTAGGTTTAGTTTATTGACATTGTTTATCACGTCTGGTGTTTATGGCCATGTAAATAAATATAGCATGTGTTATACATAAAGATTAATCAGTATTTTGGCAAATAATGTGGGTATGTTCGAATGTACTTTTACATCAATTGTTTAGAACACGTAAAACTGCGCCTCGTTATCACAACAATGAATTCGACAAATACAGTAACATCTATGATAACCGATTTAGTATTAAACCTTACTTTTCTTGCAGTTAATTCATTTTAATTAAACAACAGCATGTCATTAAACACAACATTTATAAAAATAGAACTTTACCTCATCCATGAATGATTATTCGATTCCCGTCTGACTCAATATCCCCGGTGGAGTTGAAAACAACAGTTCCCATCATTCCACGCTCCTACACATCGTCATCAAACTACGCCGTTGTTGTTGTTTGGAATATAGCGCCCTCTAGAGGACAAAATGTTTTGCGTATTACACCTTTAAAACTAACAAAGTATGTTTTTTTTTTTTACATTGAACAATGATGGAGCTATTCTTTACCCATCTTCAATGGTGTTTTCTTAGCAGCATACTGTTTAAAACAAAAACAGCTCCTTATAAAAAAAAAATGAAACTGGAACTCTATAACTTTATATTGAGTGTTTTTTTACTCAATTGGTTCTCTATAGGGCTTATGTTTTTTGGAACAAAGCAGGAATTACGGTCTGTCTGAAATGGGCTCGTGAAGGAATTTTGTAACGGGGCTCAATTACATTTGGCATGTTCTTAAAACCTACGTTTTCCACTACAGAGTAAGGCGCTCGCTCACTCAGTACGCGCTGAAGGCTCGTTGCAAAATGGCTAATGCGTTTAACAGACCAGAAATAGAAGATCCTCCAATAACCAACAGGTCTGGTGTTTGGGTGCACTTTGGATTCCCTGTTAGCTATAATGGTGATGATAGAATGAATGGTAAATAGAAAGGTCTCATATCCACGGCTATAACGTAAATGTAGCCTACCAAACGCCGTGGTGATGTCTTTTGCCTTGTTTGAATCCGTTGGAAATGTCTGTCTAAATGCTGCGGGGATAGTTTTCATGCGTGTATGTTTCTCCTTTTTTCCGTCTTTTCCCAGATACTGACACACTAAGGTGATGTCGGCGTAAATGAGTTGACATGTTTCAAGTATTCCCGCTGGTGTACCCTAGATGCGCCATATCGTTGTTTTTTTTATCCACCACTCTCTTGCCATCACCATTATAGCTTACAGGGAATCCAAAGTGCAACCAAACACCAGACCTGTTGGTTATTGGAGGATCTTCTATTTCTGGTCTGTTTAACGCATTGGCCATTTTCAGTGTTGGGAACGTTACTTTAAAAAAGTAATTAGTTATAGTTACTCACTACTTGTTCCAAAAAGTAACTGAGTTAGTAACTGAATTACTCTATAATAAAAGTAACTAGTTACCAGGGAAAGTAAATATTTGCATTACTGTAAAAAAAAAAAAAAAAGTTGCTATATGTCAAAGTATTTTTTATTTTTTTTTAGCAGTTTTCACAAGTCAGTTGAAATAAGTAGAACAGACAGGTGTTCGTACATAACTTTCGAGATTTATTGCACGTCAACAGACAGCAAGAGTTTTATCCTGCACTCTTTGTAAGAAAAGTGTTTTTGGCCACTAGCTTTGTAGATGCGTGTGTCACACATTACATGCACGTTCTTGCCTTTGACTACAATGAATTTGAAGTAGTGCTTATATCTCCACCTTGAAAATGCCAACTTTTCATCGGATTGCTCCTGACCCGCCATTTCTCCTGCTGCTGCGACTCTGTGTAGCTGTTGCGTGTGTGTGACTGTGTGTGTTTGGCGCCGCTGGCGCGTGTGTGTAAAAACACTGGCTCTGATTGGCTACCATGAAACACATGACTCTGCCTTAGCCAATCATAATCGCTTATCTCGTTATTAACCCACCTGCTCACTCGCTGTGTGAGCCAGGGGTGCGTTCGGATTGCAAATTAAATCAATGCATAGTAACGCACCGCATTTAATGTTCAGTAACGTTAACGGCGTTGTAACGACGGGAAAAGTAATTAGTTAGATTACCCCGTTACTGAAAAAATAACGTCCTTACCTAACGCCGTTCTTTTAAACGCCGTTATTCCAAACACTGGCCATTTTGCAATGAGCCTTCAGCGCGTACTGAGTGAGCGAGCGCCTGACTGAGTAGCCTAACATAAACATATAAGTTGGTGTTTTTTTCTTCTTCGGGGGTGTCAGGGGCGTTGCCTGTTACGTCGTTTGGGTTATTAGGCTACCTTGTTGAACGCATATCATTATATTTCACAATTTCTTTTATTTTCCAAATGTAATTAATTAGTCCAACGAACCGTTCGGTCCATAATGCGTACCGCGTACCGAACGGTTCAATACGAATACGCGTATCGTTACACCCCTAATACATATATATATATATATATATATATATATATATATGTTTATTTGTAGTTGTTTTGTTTCTTGTGATGATTGTGCTTATTTTTTATTTGGTTGTTTTGATTTTATGTTAAAGCCTAACTAGGGGCGAGGGCTGCAAACTAGCTTTATGCTATATGCCCTATGTACATGGCATTGGCTGTCTCTGTGTAACAATGTCTAGTGTATTGTCCAGGTTAAATGAACAAACAAAAAAATTAAATTTACATGAACCACGAGTAGTAGAGTAACTTGAGTTTTTTTAAATAAGAAATCGACTAGCAGAAATCAGTGGTCATGCAACCCCTAACCACATTGTCTCTTGTCATGTCGCTGGTCTGCCTGAGCACATTCATGTGTTTTGGAGGAGGCATGGCTTTGCAGAGGGATTTGCTTTACTACTTTTAATGCACGAGACATGAAAAAAGGGTGCACATGTTGCAAATATCATGGTAAATGGAGGCACACCATCACAGGACTAAGAACCTTAACAATGAAAAAATCATTGGGTCAATTTTGAGTAGAGAACAAAACTTTCTGACCACAAATGTACCTGGGGCCTTAGTGCAATGATGATCAGCGGCATGATGAGTGCATTCTCTGGATCTGCACCGAGCTGTCCGTACCATTCTCTAGGTGTTCCACCTACACTGAATAAAAGCCTGGACCAAGGGTACATAAGTCTCGGACTCCTGAAAAGAGAACAAAGACGAATGGTAGCCTAGACAGCAATGGAATGGAATGCAGATTACCTGGTGGAAGACGACAGTAACAAATTATAAGCATACTCTGCACATCCTAACTGTTTACACCAGGATGAGGTATTGTGGTATTGACCACCAGTGTGCGAAGTATATGACCTAGAATTTGACTGACACCTTCAGCTTGGCGGAGGGAGGTATCCCAATAACAAAATCTAAAGCAATATGATTCCCAAGACCACAGCCTCGACCACACCACAGTTAGGCAAAATAGCCTCTGTGGTCGAACTGTCCTCTGAAGAACTGAACTGGTGAGAGAGCGCATCAGGCTTAATATTCTTCGAGCCAGGCCTGTAAGAAATAGTTAAATTGAATCGTCTGAAGAAAAGAGCTAAAGGGCTCTTGGTCGAGCGGATATATTTGAGATTTCTGTAATCATTCCTGACAACGAATGGCACCATTCTCCTAGGGCCAGTCGAATGGCCAGGAGTTCACAGTCACCTACATTTTAGTGAAATTCCACTGGCAAGATCCAGTGGGAGAAGGACGCGCAAGGATGAATCTTATCCTTCAGCGGGGAATGCTATGAAATGCACCACTCCCACGCCTACATCAAAAGCATCCACCTCTATTATGAACTGATTCTTAGGGTCAGGAGTAATAAGAATGACAGAGTCAAGACACTCAACATGAAAAGGGTCTTTCAAATAACAAAAATAATATATTAAGATGTTCTAAAAAGCCTGCAAACAGGGCCAGTTCATTCCAATCACATATAGGATTTAAACTAATTTTAAACTAACTCAAGTATTTTTTAAATAAAAAAATCGACTAGTAGAAATCAGTAGTCGTGCAACCCCTAATATATATATATATATATATATTTTTTTTTTTGTTTAGCAAATCGTGTGAAACTCTATAGCACAATCAGATACAGATCGCCCCCCCCCCCCTTTGTTGCCCCTTGTCGAACACCTTAATCATCTCCTCCTTAAACAGAGCACATTGCTCGCAGCATTTGGCCTCAGCCTCCCAAATGGCCTTTCCAAAATCACAGGCTCTTCCGGTCAAAAGAGAGACCACATAAGTGATTTTGGAGCAGTCCTCAGCATAGGTGGAAGGCTGAAGAGAAAACACAACCTTGCACTGGGTTAAAAAGGTTTGGCATTCAGTGGGCTCACCCAAGTAGCAAAAGTTGGTTATTAATTCTGGGCTCAATAGTGACTTGTGAAGCTCAGGAGAAGATGGTTGGCAGATGGTTGCAGATTCTAACAAGGGTTGTGTGTGTGTGTATATATATATATATATTAGGGCTTGCATAGACTAGTCGAGTAGTCGAGTGATCGGCTACTTCAACCACTAGTCGGCGCTGTCGGAAACAATCGACTAGTCGAGCATGCATTAACCATAATGCGTACAAAGAGTTTGCAATTACAACATGAATTTAAGGATGACAAAATTGCATGTAGCTGTTACTTTTTATGACCTTATCTATGTTGCATGTAAAATTAAAATATGTAATGTAATAATTAGGGGGTGTACCTGAAGCCGAATTCCTTATTCGGAATGGCACGGACAATGGCTTCAAAAATGAATAACAGACAATTAAATTTAGAATAATTCTGCCTGAATACTCGGCTGAAGCTGGCACAGTCCAGAGTTTGCTAGATAACAGGTGAGCCAGGGGATCAGCGCAATATTATTCAACAGACCTCTAAAGTCAGAGTGTGAAGTGAATGAATTTAAACTTTATGAATGAAAAGACTGCAAATCAAACACAGCATTGCTGTTCCTCTCTTTGCATCTCTCAGAAATCAGAGCTTGGCTAGAGTAATATCTCCTATAATAATACATCATACACGTTCTATTATTTGTATATGTTTAAAAGGCAATGATTTAAAACTTAGGCTATGATATGATACGAATGAATGGATTAAGCACAGCGAGCAAACCAATCAAAAAGACATTTGTTTAGCAAATGTCCAGCAAACGACACACTGTAGTTGTGTGGCACTAATATTAGTGCCACACAACTACAGTGTGTCATTTGCTGGAACAAACACACAAATGTTTTTTTTTTTTTTTTTTTGCTGGAACAAACACACAATTCTGTTATGAGGGAATCTTTGGTTCTTGTCTTAACTTGCACCTCTCCTCAATAAATCAAAGAATGGTGACTAAGATTAGTTGAGTTGAGAGTAGATTTGTGTGTGTGTGTGTGTGTGTGTGTGTGTGTGTGTGTGTGTGTTTTGACACTGACGTGTGAGTGCTGAATCAGGCATATGCCTGTAAATTAAACATTGTCACTGTCTCTATCACCCTTCATCTCTCACCCACCATGTCATCAGATCATGGTAAAAGTGTTTTAGAAAGGAGTTTTAATAGAACACACACACACGCAGGTTTGTTTTTGTGAAAAGTGGGGACATCCCATAGGCATAATGGTTTTTATACTGTACAAACTGTATATGCTATAGCCCTCCACCAACCCTACCCCTAACCCTAACCCTAACCCTCACAGGAAACTTTGTGCTATTTCAGAATTTCAATACACTCCATTTATATGCGTTTTGTAAAAAAAAAAAAAAAAAAAGTAGGGACATGGGATAATGTCCTAAAAAGTCACCTTATCCTTGTAATACCTATGTTATAACCTTGTCATTATACAAATCTGTGTCCCGATATGTCACAAAAACTCATGCACACAAATGCACACACACACACACACAAATGTTGTAAAAATGTACTGTAAAATGATGTACTGTATTTGTGAAACAAGATAATGATATATAAATGAAGGGCAGCAATTAATCGGTTTGGTTCAGCTGCAAAGGAAGCTGGAATAGAATTAATATAGGAATGATACTTTAATGAGGATTTAAATTTTATTCAAATGTTAAGAAACTAAACTGGAATTTAAAAGCAATTCTCAATTAAGTACTGAATGATGCACAGACCTGATGAGCATCATGAAACTTGAGTAGCATAAGTTCAACTATTTTCAATTTTATTTTCTGACCAAATTCAAAGTATATCTTGCAAAAAAAAAGAAAAATGAAACTCTGAGTCCAGAGGAAGAAAGCCGCTAGTCTGCAGTGTCCACGTGTATGTTGCTGGTGTAACCTGCAGGGCCACTACAAAAGCCAAGGAAGAAGCGGCTTGTCGGAAAAGCGTTAGCCGTGAAATCAAATCATTAAATCATTATTTAAAGGGATAGTTCACCCAAAAATCTAAATTATGTCATTAATAACTCACCCTCATGTCGTTTCAAACCCGTAAGACCTCCGTTTATCTTCTGAACACATTTTAAGATATTTTAGATTTAGTCCGAGAGCTCTCAGTCCCTCCATTGAACCTGTGTGTACGGTATACTGTCCATGTCCAGAAAGGTAAGAAAAACATCATCAAAGTAGTCCATGTGACATCAGAGGGTCAGTTAGAATATTTTGAAGCATCGAAAATACATTTTGGTCCAAAAATAGCATAAACTACGACTTTATTCAGCATTGTCTTCTCTTCCGTGTCTGTTGTGAGAGAGAGTTCAAAACAAAGCAGTTTGTGATATCCGGTTCGCGAACAAATAATTTGATTTAACCGGATCTTCTTGAAACAGTTCACCAAATCGAACTGAATCGTTTTAAACGGTTCGCATCTCCAATACGCATTAATCCACAAATGACTTAAGCTGTTAACTTTTTTAATGTGGCTGACACTCCCTCTGAGTTAAAACAAACCAATATCCTGGAGTAATTCATGCACTCAAATAGTACACTGACTGAACTGCTGTGACGAGAGAACTGAAGATGAACCCTCAGCCGAGCTGAAACTGTGTTCCAAAGATAAATGGAGGTCTTACGGGTTTGGAACAACATGAGGGGTGAGTTATTAATGACATAATTTTGATTTTTGGGTGAATTATCCCTTTAAAACTACAAAAGGAGAAAACAATGGAACAAGAGAAGATGGCATTCTTTCAATCTCCACAAGGACTTGTACCACGGCAGATCAACATTGTTTGTTGCGGACAACTACTGATGGATAATGCTATGTAGTATAATAAATGATAAGACATTTGTTCTTTGCTTTGTTTTATTTCATACAAGAAGGTGTAACATTTAAATATATTAAAGTGCACATTATAAACACACAAAACTCAAGTACATATTTAGCGAGGGGTTCTAGCAGACCAATCACAGCGCTTGCATTCTATGTAGAATTGACCTACTGTTAGATTTTTGGAGAGGTGCATGTCAGGCGTAAGGGAATGCGTTTACGCGTAGGTTACGGCGTAGGTCCAATGCAGAATTAAATTTCATAAAGCTTGCTAAAATCAAATTCAGAATGGTTCACAATAAGAAAAATAACACGCATCAAGAAAATAGGGTAACTTTTTATTTCATGCTTCAAATAATTTAGTTAAGGTTCAAAGTACTAAGGTTCCTGGCTCATGCTGAGTAAAGGGTTAAGTGTGGAGCACAGCTGATCCCAACCCGTGGAGGCAGTAAGGGGTTAAATGTGGGACGAAAGGCAAAGCAGCCAGAGGGCCGGGCAGAGCGCCAGCTCCACTCATAAACTAGAGGATTCCAGTCAGTGTGCCAGGGACAGCCCCGTGACTCAGAGAATGAATCCTGCAGAGAGACACAAGATGAGGAAGACTAGAGACAAAGAGTTTAAAGAGACTAATGAGAATAACAGAGTACATCACGAATAAAGTCATATTCAGCCTTAGAAACATTCTGACATGGTCTTTGGAGCTTTAAATATAGGTAAAAAGGCTGAAAATACAGTCCATAGTAGTCCTGCTATTTTAAAGACAGTATTGATTTTTTAAATTAACACAGAAATACAATGCATTAAATAACAGTTTATAATTCGAACTGGTCATACATCAAAGCATGTTATATTTAGACTTTTGCTTAAAGATAATTAAAGTGAAACTGTTTTATAGTCACATCTGGAGTTGTCTATTATCAGTATATTTTCTTGCGAGTCTAGGTTGAAAAGTGCAATATTTTTCAGTCGCTTTCACGTACAAAGACATCTGTCAATGTTTAAAACACATTTAACCCAAATGTGTGATAAAGTCAGTCATGTTCAGGGTTTGTTTGTAAGTATGAAAAGAAGCATCTCAAAGCCACTAGAAAATCTCAGTGTCTCTTCAGCTGTTATGAAATCACAGTTTTTCTAGAAGTTCAGCTGTGTTTCCTGTTGAACGTATCTCCAGCAGAGGGAGTTTAGGTTGAAGCGTTCATGTCCAGACCAGCGTGTTTGTGTGTGTGTGTGTGTGTGTGTGTGTGTGTGTGTGTGTGTGTGTGTGTATGTGTGTGTGTGTGTGTGCGCACATGAACAGAGTGTTTATTTAGAGGTTAGCCTAGTTTCACCAATCACACTCCCGGTTCATGGCAGCAAGACTGAGTTATCTTCAGCTTAAGGCATATAGTGTTAAATAAATATATAAAAACTCACTCTCAGAACACAGTAATGGAGATAATGACACAAACACACACACAAATGAACTGCATGCTTAGTCACATTTTCATCATGCAAGACAGAAAATGTTTCGGCAAATACTTACATAACCTCTCTAACTTGCTTTCATTTTACCGCTTCTGGTAAAGACACTAAACAGGAACCTCAAAAAAAAAAAAAAAAACCTACTCAGCACCTTACAAAACCATTTACGAAAACCACAGATACAGTTTTGGTTGCTACTAATATCATAATATGTGACCAATAATAGATCTGTTTTATATAGATTTGTTTAATTTCTATTCACGGTGACAGTAGTGGAAAATCGAGCACAGTGTTAGTTCAGTCAGGCCACGGAGGCAAGGCTGTGAACAGCTGATGCGGTCAGCTGTCTAATTGCTCCAATCACCACCACTCTCCTATTAGACACCGGACATATATATATATATATATATATATATATATATACATATATATATATATATATATATATATATATATATGTGTGGCACTACTGCTCGGTAAGTATGCTCAACGGCTCGCAACCCTCCCTCCCTCCCCATTATATGCATGAGCACATTACTGCGCACCTTCTGGCTGTTGTCTTCTTTGTTTCAGATCACTAAGGCTTCCAAAATCTTAGCTGGTATGGACCTCACTGCGGAGACACCCATCTTCATAACCAGGCTAGAGGATAGACGTACCACTGCCACATCTACATGATTATCACTGTTTGCTTTAAAGACTTTATTAAAAGTCATAATTATTATGTATTTCTAAACTCATGGTTTCGGGGGGTTATTGTTAAAGCTCTTGTATGTTAAATTATTCTGGGAGCAAGAACCCCGACAAGGAACCATACCGCCAAAGATATATTGTGTTCAATAAACTCAAGTAAACTTGCCAAAGTGGTTCCTGTCTGAACTATTGTTATCATGCTAAATTGGTATTGTTAACATGACAGCATTCCATGTGCACTTGTTGTGTGCTTTAAAAACTTGCAGAACTGTACTTGCAGATAATATAATATCAATGAAATAAAAGGCCACTTAAGTGTACTTAAAGAGAGACATTTTGATGACGATGTTTCACAAAACTCTTAAGTATTTTGTTATTCTGTAAAATTAAATGTTTTGCGTTTACTTTAAAGTGTAATATTTTTGTGATAAACAAAAGTCTACTGTAGTGTACTTCTTTTTGGGGAAGTCGTGGCCTAATGGTTAGAGAGTCGGACTCCCAATCGAAAGGTTGTGAGTTCGAGTCCCGGGCCGGCAGGAATTGTGGGTGGGGGGAGTGCATGTACAGTTCTCTCTCCACCTTCAATACCACGACTCAGGTGCCCTTGAGCAAGGCATCGAACCCCCAACTGCTCCCCGGGCGCCGCAGCATAAATGGCTGCCCACTGCTCCGGGTGTGTGCTCACAGTGTGTGTGTGTGTTCACTGCTCTGTGTGTGTGCATTTCGGATGGGTTAAATACAGAGCACAAATTCTGAGTATGGGTCACCATACTTGGCTGAATGTCACTTCACTTTTTCAAAAGGGTTTGTCTTGTTTTTGGTTTATTCTGCCTCTGCAAGATGTGATTTTTACTTTGCATTATTAAGCAAGATTATCTTGTAAGCTGTGTAATTGTTTGTGGCTAGCAGATATGGTGAGCAGAAGATGTTGAAGGGGTTAAGCATGTGTCTGTGCAGAAAGGGAGGGAGTCGACATCCTGGCAAGCGCCAGTTTACACAGATGGAGCCGCTCTGTGAATAAACCACAAAAATTCCTTTCCCTGCCCAAGTTAGCACTTCTCCAAGAGAGGACATGATCCTAGCCTTCTCGTTCCCTCGGTCTACA
The DNA here is from genome assembly GCF_963082965.1 of Carassius carassius. Lineage (NCBI taxonomy): Eukaryota > Metazoa > Chordata > Actinopteri > Cypriniformes > Cyprinidae > Carassius > Carassius carassius. The sequence continues at coordinate 2,802,478 of NC_081800.1, read as the reverse complement.
CAAAACACAATCGGCAGGCCAGGTCAGACGAGCCTCAATGGTGCCCCGTATATATCAGCCCCTTTCACAGAGACACAGAACAACAAGAACAATGCGTCTCTCTTCAGTTCTGAACATATGAAAAAGTAAAAGTGTGAATGGGGGAGTTTTGCTCTGTGCTGGTGTTGTGTGTACTTTCCACAGGTCATCTAGCGGGCTTGTCAACAGACACACTCCAGACACTGGACTTTACTTCTTTGGTTCCGAGAGAAATCCATAGAAGAAACAATGAAAATCTGCTGGTCGAGTAGATGCTTACAAATGAAACAGGTCTTCATTATAGTTAAAGGTTGAACTGTATCCTCTAACATTTGGTTTATTCATGAGTTGGAAGGGTGTATCACTCAAAGCCAGCTGTAAAGTCTCTTTCATATGACTCATGTCAAGGCTTCAGTGCATCTTTCCACACAAAGGTCGTACGCCGCTTCGAACTTCACGTGAAGAGTGCTGTGGAGAGCATCATGGATGGGCAACTTTAAGAGATGGCTAGGTAACAGAAAACTAGGAAGTGCACACAGTAAACTGTGAAAGTGAATGCAAATGAAAGACTAAAAAGAGATCATGAACTGAGAAATGAAAATTCCCTTGATCTTTTGACATGTAAGAGGTCATTGTATTATAAACACTTCCTGCAAGTTACACACCTTTACCTTTATTTATTTATATAGCGCTTTAAACAAAATACATTGCGTCAAAGCAACTGAACAACATTCATTAGGAAAACAGTGTGTCAATAATGCAAAAATTATAGTTAAAAGCAGTTCATCATTGAATTCAGTGATGTCATCTCTGTTCAGTTAAATAGTGTCTGTGCAATTATTTGCAATCAAGTCAACGATATCGCTGTAGATGAAGTGACCCCAACTAAGCAAGCCAGAGGCGACAGCAGCAAGGAACCGAAACTCAATCGGTGACAGAATGGAGAAAAAAACCTTGGGAGAAACCAGGCTCAGTTGGAGTTCCAGTTCTCCTCTGACCAGACGAAACCAGTAGTTCAATTCCAGGCTACAGCAAAGTCAGATTGTGCAGAAGAATCATCTGTTCCTGTGGTCTTGTCCTGGTGCTCCTCTGAGACAAGGTCTTTACAGGGGATCTGTATCTGGGGCTCTAGTTGTCCTGGTCTCCGCTGTCTTTCAGGGCAGGTCCTTTGTCAAAAAAGATGTAGCTTTGCCCAGCTACATCTGATTCAAATATTATGCTAATTAACAGTGAGCGGTGGTTTCAGACATTACAGTGCTTCACTCGCACTGACTCTTATTCTGTCTGAAAGAATGAAAAGACCGAGCTGAAGCTGGAGCGATTCGACCAATCAGATGAAAGCAGCGTTTCAGCTCCGCCCACAGGTGCGAATGAAATATTGAAGCCATAAACCGAAATGATCAAAACGTACACGGACCAACTGTCTTGTCCATGTTCTCTCACTTGAATCCTCTTCTTGAGATTTGAGTCTCTGACCTTCTGCAAGCCCCGCCTTGTTCACGCAGTGATTGACATGGTGGGAGGGGGCGGAGACGTGATCGGCTCGGAATGCATTTTCAATGTGCACATTGAATTTTGCTACATTCATTGCGGGACACTGAATGAAAATGCAATCATAAGTGTCTTGACTGTGAGTGTTAATGCATTTAAGAAAAAGGGCATTTAAATGATAATTTTGCCACAGTTTTTGCTTGAACATGTTAGACATATCTAATCATTTCTGTAATACATTTTCATTTTAATTTTGCAACTTATAAAGCGTTAAAATTAGTATTCATTTTACATATTAAAACTGGTGTATGAAATGGCAAATGAAAATTATGTAATTTAATTTTCATTTTCATTTTGCACCAAACGTTGCACAAATGTATTGGAAAATGTAAATGTAAATACAGAAATGCATTGTCATTTTACATATTGCATTGTCATTTTGCATATTACATCCCAAATTGAATAATGCTACCCATATGCTTCCATAGTAATTTAGATATATTTTTGAGATGGAAAAATGCAGTTTTACAAATGCTAGAAACGTGGCTTTCTAAGGAAATACACAGAAACCACAAAGATGCTCTGAAGATGAGAAGATGCTGTTCAGTGCCATGCTCTGGAAAAACAGTTTGCATCGCCTTCCTTCTGATCCCAACATTAGGAAAGAGTGGATGAACTTTAGTTTTGATGAAGATCCAGATTGTGTCAGTAAGAACTTGGTCCTTTGACCACTATATTTTAATAGGGATTCATTTAAAAACCAGGCAAAATAAGAATCAGTATTTTTCAGAAAGATTGAAACTAAAAGACGATGCTATGCGACTATATTGGATCTGACAGTAATGTCGGTCCACACAAGTGTGTGCAACTTTTCAGAATCAGAATCAGAATGAGCTTTAATGCCAGGTATGTTTACACATACGAGGAATTTGTTTTCGTGACAGAAGCTCCGCAGTACAACAGAATGACAGCGACAGAACATAAAACACATAATAAAAGAATATAAAAATACAAAAAATACAAATAAGTAGATAAGAAATGACAATATACAAATTGACAATTGTAGGCAGGTATATTCCAAAAATGCAGTTATGTATGTACATGTATATTATGTGCAAAATTTAAGTGTATACTAAGTATGTGTGTTAGATAAATTAAGTGTATGTGTATATAAATATAAAGTGTAGTGTGTTCAGTGTGTTCAGTGTGTATCAGCTGTTCATAAGATGGATTGCCTGAGGGAAGAAACTGTTCCTGTGTCTGGTCGTTCTGGTGCTCAGTGCTCTGTAGCGTCGACCAGATGGCAACAGTTCAAAGAGGGAGTGTGCTGGATGTGAGAAGTCCAGAGTGATTTTAACAGCCCTTTTGCTCACTCTGGATAAGTACAGTTCTTGAATAGATGGGAGAGTTGAACCGATGATTCGCTCAGCAGTCCGGACTACCCTCTGTAGTCTTCTGAGGTCAGATTTAGAAGCTGAGCTGAACCAGACAGTTACTGAAGTGCAGAGGATGGATTCGATGATGGTGGAGTAGAACTGTTTCAGCAGCTCCTGTGGCAGGTTAAACTTCCTCAGCTGGCGAAGGAAGTACAACCTCTGCTGGGCCTTTTCACAATGGTCCTCCTATCCTGAGAGATAGTGGTGCCCAGGAACCTGAATGACTCCACTGCAGTCACAGTGCTGTTCATGATGGTGAGTGGGGGGAGTGCAGGGGGGTTTCTCCTGAAGTCCACTGTCATCTCCACTGTTTTGAGCGTGTTAAGCTCCAGGTTGTTGAGAGTGCACCAGACAGCCAGCTCTTTAACCTCCTGCCTGTAAGCAGACTCGTCACTGTCCTGAATGAGGCCGATGAGTGTGGTGTCATCTGCAAACTTCAGGAGCTTGACAGAGGGGTCCTTAGATGTGCAGTCATTAGTGTACAGGGAGAAGAGCAGTGGGGAGAGAACGCAGCCCTGGGGAGCTCCGGTGCTGATTGTACGGGTGCTGGATGTGTATTTTCTCAGCCTCACTAGCTGCTGCCTGTCTGTCAGGAAGCTGTTGATCCACTGACAGACGGAGGTGGGCACGGAGAGCTGAGTTAGTTTGGGCAGGAGGAGGTTTGGCATGATCGTGTTAAAAGCCGAGCTGAAGTCCACAAACAGGATCCTCACATAGGTTCCCGGTCTGTCTAGGTGTTGCAGAACATAATGCAGTCCAATGTTTACTGCATCGTCCACAGACCTGTTTGCTCTGTAGGCAAACTGAAGAGGATCCAGCAAGGGTCCAGTGATGTCCTTCAGGTGAGCCAGTTTTTCAAATGACTTCATGACTATGGATGTTAAAGCCACAGGCCTGTAGTCATTTAGTCCTGTAATTTTGGGTTTCTTTGGGATGGGGATGATGGTGGAGCGTTTGAAGCATGAAGGGACTTCGCACAGCTCCAGCGATCTGTTGAAGATCTTTGTGAAGATGGGGGCCAGCTGGTCAGCACAGGATTTCAGACAGGCTGGTGTAACACAATCTGGGCCTGGTGCTTTTTTCCTTTTCTGCTTCCGGAAGACCTGGCGCACCGCATCCTCGCTGATCTGTATTGCAGGTGTGGGGGAGAGGCGGGATGCAGGAGGTGTGAATGGTGACAGTGCTTGATTGGAGAGGTGTTCAGGATGGGTTGCAGGAGCTGTTAATGGTGTGAACGGTTGTGTGGAGAGGTGTTCAGGGCAGGTGATGGGTGTTCTTTCAAACCTGCAGTAAAACTCATTCAGATCGTCTGTCGTTGATTCTCCACAGTGCTGGGGGGTGGTGTCTTGTAATTGGTGATCTTCTTTAGACTTTTCCACACTGATGCGGAGTCGTTCAAAGTGAACTGAGTCCTTATTTTTTCAGAATAATTCCTCTTTGCCACTCTGATCTCCTTTTCCAGTGTGTATTTAGCCTGTTTATACAAGACATTGTCCCCCTTCCTGTAAGCATCTTCTTTGGCCTGACGGAGCTGTCTGAGTTTTGCAGTGAACCACGGTTTGTCATTGTTGTAATTTAGTTGAGTCTTGGTAGGAATACACATATCCTCACAGAAACTGATATATGATGTTACGGTCTCTGTGAGTTCATCCAGATCGGTGGAAGCAGCTTCAAAAACACTCCAATCAGTGAGGTCAAAACAAGATTGTAAATCCTGCTCTGCTTCATTAGTCCATCTTTTTACAGTCCTTAATACAGGTTTAGCTGATATTAGTTTCTGCCTGTAGGTCGGTATAAGATGAACCAGAAGGTGATCAGAACGTCCCAAAGCTGCTCGTGGAACAGAGTGATATGCATCCTTTATTGTTGTGTAACAGTGATCCAATATATTACTGTCTCTGGTGGGACAGGTAACATGCTGTCTGTATTTTGGCAGTTCACGGGAGAGATTGCTTGCGGAGGGATGTAAACACTAACCAGAATGAGCGAGTGAAACTCCCGCGGCGAATAGAATGGCTTGCAGTTGACAAACTGCATTTCTAGATTAGGACAGCACATCTTCTTTAACACAGTTACATCTGTACACCACCGTTCATTGATGTAAAAGCATGTCCCGCCGCCGCGCGATTTCCCCGTTGATTCTGCGTCGCGATCCGCTCTAAACAGCTGAAAGCCCGGCAGATGGAGCGCGCTGTCCGGTATGGCGTCATTCAGCCAGGTTTCCGTGAAACACAGAGCAGCAGAGTGTGTGAAATCCTTATTTGTCCGAGAAAGCAGAAGGAGTTCGTCCGTTTTGTTGGGTAGAGAGCGTAGATTTGCCAGATGGATGCTAGGCAACGGCTTTCGAAATCCGCGCTTCCTGAGTCTGACGAGCGCTCCCATGTATAGACATGTATAGAAAGGCTAGATAGCTTACCGGCGCTGAGAGCCAATGGGACCCGACGACGTCACACGGCGGCCATCTTAGGACAGGACTGCTCGTCCAGTTATAACATTAAAGTCTATTGTGCATGTAATGCTGAAATAACTATATTTTCCTCAATTTCAACCGATTTTCAAACGGCTTGGTGTGTCATAAACTTCAGGGATGCGGCTATTTAACTGCATACTTGTGAAAAATTATAGCCACGGAGTTTATTAAGAAAATAGTATATTAAGTAGACTAGACAGGTAAAGTACTAGGTATACCCATACACACACACAGTAATGATGTCAATATTTATAAGGTACATGAAACATGAAATAGTGCAATTTAGTTTATTACTAATATTTACATTATTAAATACATGTGTAAATTTATGTATAATATAAATCTGTCTCAAGTTGCCATTCTGTAAAATAAAGAGAAAAGAGATGGGTCTTTGTTTTTTGTTTTTTTACTTAGGTCCAAAGGCACACAATTAGAAAAAACGTACAAAAAAAATATACAAAATATTCCAAAAAAAAAAAAAACATTAAGACACAATTGGACACAAAACTCTTTCCATCAATACAATATAATCAATACAGCTCCCTCCCTCTCCTCCTCTCATTTTCCACAAGCGTAATCAGAAGTTCTGTAAACAAAAAACCAACAAAGTAATCCAAATGTAAAGATGTTTTTAAGAAACCAAACCACTTGGAAATCATGTGTAACTCAAAGCTATGTTGAAACGAAAGACTAACCCTGCCTCTCCCACCAATTTACAATTGCTTGGTGACTCACTTACGACCTCTTCACTGCTAGCCAGCAAATAAATACAACCACATCCACAAAATGACATTTAGACAAAAGATTAGGTTGTCAAGAAACGTTGTTGGTCTCAGGAAACCTGTTAATAATTGAAAATGTCGACTGTGGTATCACTTTAGAGTAGAGGGCAGCCATGAAACACACAGCTACGCTGCAATGTTAAGCGTTTCTCAAAACGTGAAGCTACAATTTAAACATCGGCATCAGCACAAATCATAGCCACGTTAATAAGGTTTGTAATAAACCAAACCGTTTGTAAATCCGTCAAGAATTCAGCAAGTTACGAGCATTTTAGTTGGCGTATGTCACTCACCTTCCGTCCACAGCAGCAGGGAGCAGCAGCGCAGTCTCCTGACCTAAGATGGCCGCCAAGTGACGACACAGCTGACTCCACCTTGAGCCATCTAGCCTTTCTATACATGTCTATGAGCGCTCCCGCTCGCTTTCCCCGCCTGCGCATCCTGAAGCGCTTGATCAGCGCCGCTGCTCCTCCGATAACAATATTCAATAAAACGTCTGAATAATTGAAATCCGGAAAAACATCTTGTGGTGCGTTCTGCCGAATGTTCAGCAGTTCATCCCTGGTGAAACTGATTGCAGGAATATAACTAAAGACAGGACAAACTAACAAAAAGACAAAAACATATGCAGAGCACGTCACGGAGGCAGCCATCCTGTACCGGCGCCAAGTGAACTTTTTTTATTAAATGGTCACTAATTGCTTTGTCTGTTAACACAGATAGTTTGATATGTACTGAGTATTCATGTGTTTTTAACCAAAATCACATCAGCGTCCATCTGTGAAGTCTGTAGGCTGTCAAACATACACAACTGTTAGCAAATCACAGCACTGGGCGTTTACTTCTGAGTCGACAATCTGTCATACCTATTCAAACAGAGTGAAAACAGGACAGAAAATAGATTCTAAATGACCATGTATTTTTAGGTACAAATCTTGATAACATTATAAGTGGACCTCTGAGAACAGTAAAAAATAATAAAAAAGGCAGTTCATGATCCCTTTAAAAAAGTAAAAGGTCCTGCTCTAATCAAGGCAACAACTCTCATATGCAGATACATCATGTGAACTGGCCACAAGTCATTAGTTGGGCTTCAAAAAGTCACAGTTAGATGGAAAATGGTTTGAAATCTGAGCATCAAACATTTGCCCAATATTCAGTACTCCACCAGGTGTGCTGCTTTTCTTGAATTCAGTATATTGAAGAAATCCAAAAAATCTAAATTCTGTGGGACAAAAATTGCAACCAGTCAGAACATTTTTTATGTTACACAGCTATGAGGATTTTCAACCAATGAGAGTTCACTGTGGGTGGAGCTACCTACTATGTGACATACTGGGTTTAACGTGATGGAAACAGAAGTCCAGTTACTAACAAAATTTATTTTTACACATGCATTTTCTGCATTTACTGGGAAAACGTATGACTCTGCACCTGGTTAGACATGTTGATGACTGGTGTTGATCTTCTCCTAGGTGCTATACATGTGCAGTTTCCAGTTGGTTTTCTTTGGAACATGTTTGTTTTTCTCCTGGTTGTCCCATTTATGGGCACTGAAAGAGACAGGATTGGCATCCAGCCTGTATATTGAATCCAGATTTTTGAGACCTCATCTGAGCTGTGTTTGACTACTGTGTGCTGCAGTAAAATAAAGAGGAGCCACAGGCCTGTAAAAACAGCAGAAAGCAGGGAAAGGTTGAGTGTATGTGACATAGAGAGAGAGAGAGAGAGAGAGAGAGAGAGAGAGAGGGAACTTCTTTGTTGGGCAACTAATGAACCACTGTCATCATTAAAGAATCAGGAGGAGGTCTATAGACGAAGAGGAACGGGCATTGGGTGTGTTGGAGACAGTTAGGCATGAGAGGCAGGGCAAAGGGGTATAAGGAAGTTGTTCAGGGGAGTGGGGTGTGCTGGACTTCTGAAGTGAGGAGACCACTCTCAGCGTTTGATTTCAGACCAGTGGAAATTCATGTTCCATTTGATGTTGGATGTTTTCCTTCCTGTTAACTTAAAAGAAGCAACCGATCCCATAATAACAATATATATATATATATATATATATATATATATATATATATATATATATGAAGAGTTCAGATGCAAAAGCCTCTAAGTGCCATCTGAAATTTTCATCTAAAATTAGGATTTTTATCAAGCTCCTATGCTTAGGTTGAGTCATTTTACTTTAATGGCAATGTGCAGGTCCTTTTCCAGGCTATTAAAGTGAAATAACTGAACAATGTATATCTGATCACAGAAATAAAATACATTTGATCATTTATTCAAATAGAAAACAGCTATTTGAAATTGTAATGATATTTCACAGTATTACTGTTTTAACTGTATTGCAGTTGAAGAATAAGGATAGTATAGGGGCCGAGTTTAAACGGAAAGAAAAAAGAAAGTGAGAAAGGGAAGTTGAGAGCCTGTACATGAGCCAGATGCCTGCGGTGTTGTCAATGAGCGAGCATTAAGTCACACACATACAGTATATCATCATCACACACACACACACACTTTGAGAAGACTTTTACCCTGTGCAGCTCTCCCGTATCCTTTCATAACAGCGTTCTGAAGAGGCATGTTATGACTGCTGTCTCGGGCCCTGGCATTTCCTGTGAGCGCTCGAACAACCAAAGACACTCTTTAGCTATCAGCCGCACTGAGAGCAGAATCTGCTCCAGCATTAAGAGCTTTTCTTAAATCTTTTTGATTCTGCACTGGGTTTTCTCAACATGATGTCTGCATATGATGGGAACCATGTGCTCTGGCAACCACGTAGATGGACACATCCTATCAGTTACATCAGCTTAGTGCATCAGTATCAATCAACACCTCTCAGTGGTTGATTTCAGTGAAACACATCTTTAAGTTTGGGAAACATGACCACAAACTGGAACATCATGGTGGTGAGTTTGAATGGTCAAAACGTGAATTGCTTTAATTTTGTATTCACAGTTAATCTAATCTTTATTTCTTTCCGACGTTTAAATCAAACAGGGGCAGGCATCTGATCCTGATCATATACAAATTAACCAATTACCCCTCTGACCCTCTCAAGGGCTCTCATGGGATCTCGTTGCAGTCAGCGTGACATGTTAAACACTCTTCTCCAGCCCAGAAAGGCCCTCTGTGCAAACAGATGTTTTCACAATAGTGAGGGTTCATAAAGAAAGAAAGCAGTCTATAGCTTCCTGACAGTGCTTTATGGAGTGTGCACATTACTGCATGTCATTGCAGAGATTGAGACAATTTTTGTTTTTATTAATTTTTTATTTTATTTATTTTTCTCCCAGTGGCGGGTAATTATTTTATTTTTATTATTATTTTATTTATTTATTTATTTTTTAATGTTCAAAATCACCTTTTTTAAACTGCAATATATCACAATTGGATTTTTTTTTTTTTTTTTTTTGCTGAATCAAATAAATGCAGTCATGGTAGGCATAAAATAATTATTTTTAACATTAAAACTAGGGCAGTCAAGCAATTACAATTTTTTATATAATTAATTCCACAATGTGGCAAATAACTAATTTAATTAATCACACATCGAAATTGACTGAGAAATTACACCAAAGGATAATTTGAAGCCATTATTGTGTTAAATTAGGAAACATTCATTACAAGAAGCAGCTTAAGAAAGAAACATTTTATTTGATTCAACATCAAATTTATTTCACATACCCCCAGTTTTACAGACCAGACTTAAGCCTAGTCCCTGAATAAAATGTAAGTCTGAGCAGTTTTAGCTGAAAGAAACTTGCACTGACTGATTTTGAAATATGTCTTGAAAAATATCAGTCCATTTTTTTTTTTTTTTTCTAAGGCATGTTTATAAAAATGACTTTAAAGTCCTAATTGAAGTATGGCCTAGTCCTGGCTTAAGATAATCCATGTCTGTGAAACCGGGCCATAAACTTATAGACTACAACAGCCTCAAACAACCCCTGTGTGATATTGCTTAAAAATATCATAAGATGTAAATACATGAGAAAAACTCAATCTCTTGAATCTTAGGGGCACAAAACTGCATTCTGTAGGCTTCATCATCATGCACTGAGTTGTTGTCCTGCATCATGTTCATCACAAGTCAACCACATTAAATGTAAGAGGTCCTACATAAGACTGGGGCAGGACAGGTGCGTTAAATGTTAACGTTTATTTTTATTTTTTTTTATTCTTAACTAATTGAATTAACATGTTTAATCGACAACCCTAATTAAAAAAAATTTCACCCAAACCTTCTGCATCCTCTCCTTTCCCCCTGTTTTTATATTTAATTATATACAACAATGACTGGGATCTGGTTATGTTTGAGGAGCTCAAAGAATTAGAGCTCATGCTGTTACTTATTCTGTTACCACAGATGAACATGTGACTGAGCAAAAACAAAACTGTAAAGACTGCAGAGAATGGCATGATCAGGAAGAAACTGTGGATTAATGATTAACATCTGAAATAAGAGTATCCAGTCTTACAGTAGAGGAAGTCATTGATATTTGAAGAGCAGCTGAAGCAGCCAAAACACAGGTGCAGACCGTCTGAGATCAAGACAAAGATGTGCATGCCATGCAAAAGAGAGCCAGACATACAAAGCAAAACAAGAAACCTGGAAAAAATGATGCAGATGCAGAAAATGAGAAATATGTCATTGGCCACTCTGGAGACCATCATATGGAGCTAAAGAATGTGGACAGTGAGGATAATGAAAATCAAGAATTTGACAGCTGACCAGCAGTTCTTGAACACTGATCACTTTTGAACAAAGATGAATCACCAACATTGACACTGAATGTATCTGTGTATTTCGTAGATGTGAAGTGGAATGAGATGACATGAAAGTTACAGTCTATTTTTCATTATAAACACTATAGTTTATTTCCTCCCCTTCTTCTATTTTTGGTTGTTCGTACAGAAACCATAAAACCATGTAAACGAGCAGCTTGGTTTTTGCCTGATTCATGATCTTACTAATACTACAGTTAGGCTAACTCTGAATTTTATAATTACAGTTTAGAGTTTCATTAGGAAAACAACAAATGAGAATGTAATTGTTAATAAGTTGTTCTCCTCTTCTAGGCACCGAGAGAACACCTTCTAATTATAGAGCTAAAGTAGCTCCTTAAGGCAGTCGAATATCGGGAAATCTGTTTGCTTTATATCCCTGACTTCATATATCTGGTTTTAATTCATTCATGATTTTTAATGTGTTGTATCCAGGATTATTTAATTTGCATATTGTATAATTGTGTTTTAAATGTGATTTAAATATTGCTAATTGTTCCTGTGGTAGAAAACATTGTGGCTAATAGGCTAATATTCCCTTGGGGGGGAAACATGTCAAAATATTTGTACAGCAGTAAATATACAGTATGTTTGTACTTATACACTCAGAAAAAAAGTGCTAAACTTTAGGTACTGATATGTTGTATTAGTGGACATGTTGTATTACTGTAGTGTATTAGTGGACAGGACTTTAAAGAGCAGGACGAGCTTCCCCAAGGTCTGTATTGTAAGTGTTTTTTTTTTTCTTTGTTTTTTTTCTTTTTCACTAATGTCAGTCAGGAAAACACCCACATGATATTAAGTCATTTGTAAAGTATTGCATTCACTGGGAAAATAAATAAATAACATAAAAATATCTCCATTAAATCTCCAGCAAAATAAAATTAATTGTGATATACACTACTATTTAAAAGTTTGGCATTAGTAAGATTTTCTTAATGTTTTTAAATTATCTTATACCAAGGCTGCATTTATTTGATCAAAAATACAGTAAAAAATAAATAAATAAAAAAGCTATATTGTGAAATATTTTTTAAAATATAATTTAAAATAAGTGTTCTCTATTTAAATATATTGTAAAATGGAAATTATTTATGTGATTAAAGCTGAATTTTTAGCATTTTTACTCCAGTCTTCAGTGTCACATGATCCTTCAGAAATCATTCTAACATGATGATTTGATTATTTTTAATCAATTATTATTAAATGCAATTGTGTTGCTTAACATTTTTGTAGAATCTGTGATGCATTTGTGGATTCTCTTAATAGAACAGAAGGTTCAAAATAAAAGATTTTGGACCCACAACCCTCTACTATCTGACTCAAGTTAAAACAATTCAAAAATAATCTGGCTCATCATTCCTCAAGCTTTAGAACATAGAAAACCCACCGAGCAGCCTCAGTGTTATCTTGCCTAACCACATCAGGTCAGCTCTCATGGAGTCTGGAGGAAGGGTGACCTTGGCAGGTCTTGGGGCAGGTGTTTTTCCAGTCACCTTGAAGTAGTATTCATTAGCTAATGCATCAGTCATCAACAGTAACAGTTCAGTGACAAAGTGGGGAATGACCAGGGCCATAAAAAATTGAAATCTCTTCACCACCACCCTATGCTCCTGGCATGGAAGAGGCCAATTGGGCAAGATGAAGTTCATCCGCACCGTGATCGTCATTTATTTCAACAAGAACCCCAGAAGGTTCCTTCTACAAGGAAGATGAAACAGAGAATCATGTCTCAAACTCCTGGGTGGTGAGGGAAGAACATCTGCCAGCCAAAGTGAATGTGGACAGGAACTCGTCAACTCCAACTAGACAGATGACATTATGGAATTTGGAGAAAGAACCCAAGAACATATTTCACTGTCAGTCTCTAGTTGCTCTAGGGTAACCAGAGTAAAAGTGTAATGTTGGTTTCTGTGGATGAAAGTGTTTGCTAAATAAAGAATAACTAGAATAACCAAGTTTGTTTCTAATGCTTGAGGCAATGATTTGGTAAATAAATCATGCCTGTGTTGTTTGACCCAGGTAGTGCATATGTTGCTTAAGAGGCTTTAGCTAATCGAGACTGGTTCAAGTGTCAAGATTCTACACTAGCCTATAAATTAGACAACAACTTTCCAAAAAAATTCCAATGAGGACCACAGAAGGTCCAGTTAAAAAGCATGTATTCGATTAAAGCACAACACTTTTTAGCGTTTATTAATAAGCATTTGATATCAAAGTGAATTCATTCAATTTGGCCAAACTTTTATTTGAATAGTAGTTTTTTTTCAGCATGTTGACTTTAAAGGGAGGGCCATTTTACATTAGCAGGGTTCAGGTTTCGGATAATGGGTCAAATTCCAGGCCCATATCTACATTCTACACTCTGGAACATTATGTGTGTTTAAGGTTTCTCCACAGCTTCAACCACACACACAAACACACACTCATAGAGAGCAGGGCCACTGAGACGCCAGCAGCTGTTACTTGTTATCACACTGGAATTCATTGTCAAATCACACACACACGCTCTCTAGCACACTTCTCTCTTTCACTTTTTTTAATGCACCTATTCACCTCTCCAGTCTATGCTGTCTCCACAACATACAGTATTTTGGTGTGTTCTCCGAGATATCTTTCTGTGGAATTGTGGAAAGACACTTTCATGTAGCATTATGAAAACACACAGACAGTAGTAGTCAGAATGAAAAGCGATGTGCATGGCGAATGGGTATAGTTTTGGTGGTTTCGTAATTAGACAGAAACTATGACTATCATGTCTCAGCAAATGCTTGTAAATGTATATCTAAAAATGGAACCAGGTTCCCCAGACACAGTTTGTGTAATCGTATTGTTTAATATTAAGGTACACAATATGTGCATACATAAGGTGATTGCATCATTTATTGCTTTCTGACGCAGCACATTCATAGTCTCAATAATCATATTTCAATTTTATGAAAGTAACTTTGAACAATTTGAAGAAGTTAAGTTAATGTTTTGAAATAGCCACAAGCAAAACAGTTACTAAAGGAGGCAAGTATCCAAAGAACAAGTATCCAATTAATGTTGAGTTCTAACTGAAATTTAGAATTCAGTTTCAAATCAATTTTTGAACGATTGTGAGACACTAATAATACAATATTCTAAATCGCAAACCCATTACAAAAATTAACCATGGTTTTTAAAAACAAAAAAATGCATGGTTACTATAGTTAAACCATGGTAACCACAAATTGACCATGGTTTTGCTACACAAAACCATAGTTAAACCTTGGTATTTGTAGTAAAAGTAGTTATACAAATGTTAATCAATGAAATTTTTTTGAAATTTTGAAATATTTTTTTTTATTTTTATTTTGATAGTCCACTTTAGACATTCAGCTAACTGAATAATTTTGCAACTACATGTCTTCTAGTAGTTATTTGAGTATTAGTAGACCATCTGCTCAATATCTACTAACACTTTATTTTGGTGGTCGCTCAACAGACATTCTACTGAAGTAATTTTGCAAGTAGGCCAACTTATACTACTTACCCTAACCTTACAGTCTACACATGCTCTAATGAGAGTTAGCTGACATGTAGTTGCCTCAAAAAAGAAATGATCTTATCATGCTGCTTACCTTTTGGAACTGCTTTCATGCTGGGAGTGCACCAATAATGCCATAAAATACAGCCCACATAGGCAGCTCTAAGGGGGTTTAGAAAAGAGCCAATGTGTCTCACAAATGTACCACAGGGGCATCATGGGCCAATATTTTAACACGCAATGACATTACCAGCTTGTCATCTGAAAGTCACCTGCTTCCCAATATCAAAAATTCTATATTTTGGGACAAAACTGGCTTCCTCCAGCTTCTGACCCATTTGGGGTGAGATGTGATTGGAGGGAGATGTAGTGGGATAGGTCGGTGGGGTGAGGGTTAGGTTCAGTTGGGATGGAAGGAGACTGTCAGTGGGGTTCCTGGAGGTCTTGTCTAGACTGCGTAATGAAGGTGGTTTGAGGCTGATCCAGCCTGCAGGGCTGCTTTCCTGAAGAATTCCTCTACCTCAGTCAGGAAAGGAGCCAACGCCACACATGAGTACTTTGAGGTAAACCAAAGTCTTTTCACTAATTTACTAAAGATTTATCCTTTCATTTTCAATGCGTCATAAATAAATATGTCCTCGTGTACAGTATTAGTTTGCATATGGATGATCATTCTAGAATGTAAGGCAGAGTAAATTACCCTTATACGGTGGATTATTCCTTGAGTATTCAGAGTACTTGCATACATGCCATCTGTTAGCAATTCCTGCCAGCCAGAGGTTCGACTGTGGTAAACCACCACAGTAAAATTGTACAACAGTACAGGCCCACCTGCGACATATACACACAGTTCCTTTTTGGTTGAAAGCCACTCGGAGGCAATCCATTTGAATAATAATGTTACATTAGAAAATGTTGTTACACTGAGAATAGTTGCAGCCCTGGAGTAACTAACTAAAATCAGTGACAATATCAACTTATTTTTTAACTAAAAAAAAAAAAAAAAAAGTGCAGCCTTCCCAATTAAAATTTAGTATTTCAATACAGGAGCAGTAACAAACGTCTGTCCATCAACAATTACCCCATCAACTTTGGTCAGATATCTTGGTGACCACATTGCAAAAACCGCTGAATCATACAGGCTTGCATTGCACAAAATCAGAAAGATCAGTCACTTCCTAACGGCACACAACTTCTTGTCCAGTGACTTGTTATTTCTAGGCTGGACTACTGCAATGCTCTTCTGGCTGAACTTCTATCATTCACAATCATACCTCTACAAATGATTCAGAATGCATCGGCACAACTGGTCTTCAACAAGCCCAAAAGGCCCACACCATAACTCTCTTTATCTCATTGTACTTGTTACCGGTTGCGGATCACATCATGTTCAAGACATTGATGCTTGCATAATAGAACACCACACTTAAGTAGAAGTACTAAAGTATTCAACATTTTTTGTACTTAAGTATTGCAAGTAGTCTATTTTAAAATTTACTACTCAAGTACTGAAAGTAAAAGTACAAGTATTGTGTTATGTAGTTATTAAAGGCAGGGTAGGTAAAAAATGTATAAAAAACTTTTTTTCCAAATTTGTTTAAACTTTATTTATATATCAATACATAATTAAAATGTAAGTACTCTGAAAAAGAAAGCATAAAAATCGAGTGTCTGTAGACCTCTCACGACTGTTTTAAAGACAGCTCATTATTTCCATTCACTCCACCCCCTCCCTTCTGGGCTCCTTCCAAAGCCTCTACTACGGCTCGCTAAGTAATGTTATGTTAGCTATATTACGCAGCTATGTGTTCTAATGACACATGCTTCATGAAAAAATAAACAAAAAAATATGTATGATCAAAATACAAAAAGAAAGATTTACCTGTCCAGCAGAAATAAAGCCATCAAGGAGTCACTTTTCAGCCCCTTGAGTTCCCTCAGTTCTCGCCATCGCTGGAAAGCCACGCCGATATTAACTCGCGTTTTATTTCTTTGTTTATCCAAAGACTTTTTGTTCATTGCCTTTTCTTGTACTGTTACTGTCTTCCTTTTTTGCCTGGTTTGCCTTCACTAACTGCATAGGCCGGTACTGTGAATTTTGCTTGCTGTTTCTCTACCATTGTTTTGGTATTCCTAGGATCCGTGCCTTTTGAATTCCTCAAATCAAACGTGCGCGCGCAAGTGGGCAGGTCATGTGTGGCAAAAGGATGGTTGCCATGGTTGCGAGAGAGTGACAGTCGCCTAAGCCAATCATATGTTTCGTCCTGAAAATAATGAGCTGTGTTTAATACAGATTAAATGGTCTAGAGTCACTCGATTTTTATACTCTTTTTATCAGCGTACTTACATTTTAATTATGCATTGATATATATAGAAAGTTTAAACAAATTTGGAAGAAAGTTGCTTATAAATTTATTACCTACCCTGCCTTTAAAGAAAGTAGTCAAGTTTGAACATTGTTTTTATTATTTCAAACGATTAACCTAAAGGACAATCACAATTCCTTTGACTGTAACTTTTTGTAAACAAAAAACAGATTAAAGGGTTAGTTCGCCTGATTTGCAAAATTATGTCATTAATAACTTACCCTCATGTTGTTTCAAACCCGTAAGACCTCCGTTTATCTTTGGAACACAGTTTAAGATATTTTAGATTTAGTCCGAGAGCTCTCAGTCCCTCCATTGAAGCTATGTGTACGGTATACTGTCCATACTGTCCAAAACATCATCAAAGTAGTCCATGTGACATCAGAGGGTCAGTTAGAATTTTTTGAAGCATCGAAAATATATTTTGTACCAAAAATAGCAAAAACTACGACTTTATTCAGCATTGTCTTTGTAGTATTAGGTTATATACGATAGTTTTGAATACACAGGAAATGGGAGTGACATATACTGTGTGTGTTACGGTACTGAAATAAATATAGAATAAAGAGTTTTCAGAAGTTATGGCTGGCTGTCGCATCGTCCTCCATTATTAAACGTTGTCGTTGTGCCTATTAAACAACAGAACATGGTGTCAGAAGTGCAGACATGCAACTTTCAAGTGAGTTATTGAAGTTGTGAAGTTCGATTAGTCTCAGTTTCGTTTTGTTGTCAGCTGAGGGGGGGCTGCCTGGACAAGTTAGCGGCACCATAATCAATCAGTTTCAGGTTTCTCCGCCAGAAAAATTCACATTTATAGCGGATGATTGGTTGAAATGGATAAAACGCTTCGAAAGATTTCGAATTGCGTCAGGATTGGAGACGCAGGCGGATGAAAATCAAGTGAATGCCTTGATCTACGTGATGGGTGAGGAAGCAGAAGACATACTAACTTCCATGCATTTGAGTCCAGAAGAAGCGGCTGATTGCGATGTTGTGAAGAATAGACTAAATGAACACTTTATAGCTCGCAGAAATGTGATTTTTGAGAGAGCTAAATTTAATCAACGACAGCAAGAGGTGGGTGAGTCTGTGGATCACTTTATAACGGAACTGCATTGTCTAGCCGAGCACTGTGAGATGGTGAGAGATAGACTCGTCGTGGGTCTGACAGACAAAAGGCTGTCAGAACAATTACAACTTGAACCTGAATTAACACTTGAGAAGGCTGTTGTCCGAGTTCGACAAAGTGAACAGGTAAAAAAACAACAAGAATTGCTCAAGTCCAACTTCAAAGGGGATATCGTTAACGAACAGTTGGATAGTGTGCAGGCTAAACAGAACAGCAATGTGAAATCAAAACCAGTGAAGCCACAATATGGGCAGTTTGCAAAGAAAACACCTCATGAAAGATATAAAAAGGGGACTCAGTGTTCAAGATGTGGAGACACAAAAGGCCATAATCTGCTGCAATGCCCAGCAAAAGATGCAATATGCAACCGGTTTCATAAAAAAAGGACATTATGCGAGGATGTGCAAGTCAAAGAAAGTGTACGAGGTGAATATTGCTACACTCTCTGAGGATGCAGATGAAAACATTGCATTCCTAGGCTCAGTAACAACTAATCGGGCGGGAAGCCCATGGATGACCGAGATAAAAATTGACAATTATGATGCAGTGTTCAAAATTGACACTGGAGCTGATGTTACAGTTATTCCTGTGACATTGTACAACCAGGGCCGGTTCAACAAATTGAAACATGCAGGGAAAATTCTCCAAGGACCTGGTGGAACATCACTGAATGTACAGGGGAAATTTACAGCCACCCTCAGTAAACACAATAAACACACAAAACAGGACATATATGTTGTTGACGGATTGTACATGCCATTGCTAGGCAGACCAGCAGTCGCTGCACTTCAGCTAGTAGCCAGGCTGGATGATGTCAGCTTAAGCTCAAAAGAAAGAGTGGAGAAGGAGTTTCCAAAACTCTTCAGTGGCTTAGGCAAAATGGAGGGTGAGTACAGCATTGTGCTAAAGCCAGGGGCAAAACCCTTTTCTCTGTCAACACCTAGGCGCATTTCCCTCCCTCTTTTACCAAAGGTGAAGGAAGAATTAACCCGAATGGAGCGGCAGGGGGTAATTTCAAAGTTCGAGGAACCAACAGAGTGGTGTGCTCCCATGGTCGTGGTGGCGAAGCGGACAGGGAAAGTGAGAATTTGCACAGATCTCACTGAACTGAACAAATCAGTTATGAGGGAAAAACATCCTCTACCCTCTGTGGAGAACACGTTGGGACAACTGGCTGGAGCCAAATTGTTTTCCAAGCTCGACGCCAATGCTGGCTTTTGGCAGATTCCACTTTCAAAGGAATCCTCTTTGCTCACCACCTTTATAACTCCATTTGGACGATACTGTTATAACCGTCTATGATTTGGAATTTCTTCAGCACCGGAGCATTTCCAAAAACGCATGTCCAGAATCCTGGAGGGACTGGAAGGTGTGGTTTGTCAAATGGATGACGTGCTTGTCTGGGGGTCCACTCAGAGTGAACACGACGAGAGGCTGCGAAGGGCGCTCTCAAGACTTCAGGAAGCAGGTGTAACACTAAATGAGAAATGTGAGTTTTCCAAGCGAAAAATAAAGTTTCTTGGACAAATCATTGAGGAGAAAGAGGTGAGTGCAGATCCAGATAAGGTGGAAGCAATAAAAGCCATGGAACGACCCTGTAACGTCAGCGAAACAAGGCGATTTTTGGGAATGGTCAACCACCTAGGTAAATTCTTACCACATCTGACTGAGAAAACTCAACCACTCAGAGACTTATTGAGAAAGTCCAACATGTGGATCTGGGAATCACCTCAGCAAGAGGCCTTTGATAAAATCAAAGAGGAACTGACAAAACCTCCAGGTTTGGCGCAATATGATACAAACAAGGATACAGTAGTTTCTGCAGATGCCTCTTCATACGGGCTGGGTGCTGTTCTCCTTCAGAAGCAAGCAGAGAATGTGTGGAAACCTGTGGCATATGCTTCAAAGTCTCTCAGTGATACAGAGCAACGGTATGCACAAATAGAAAAGGAGGCGCTGGCTTCCACATGGGCCTGTGAGAGGTTTTCCGAGTTTCTCATTGGGAAAAATTTCCACATCGAAACCGATCATAAACCTCTAGTTCCTCTGCTTAGCTAAAAGAAACTGGATGAACTCCCTCCACGCATTCAGCGGCTTCGTATGCGGTTGTTGAGATTCTCATACACCATATCTCATGTGGCGGGCAAAAACATTGCATAAGCGGATGTGTTGTCTAGAGCTCCAGCAGTAGGGCTTCCTGAAGAGGACATCAATCTGTATGCTGACTCTGTTATGGCGAGTTTGCCAGCTACAGAAAAAAGAATAAGAGAGATCCAAAAACATCAAGATGATGATTCCATACTCCAGCAGCTATAGAAATACTGTGTGTCAGGAGGGCCAGATAAGTTCTCAATTGACAAAGTTTTTCAGCCTTACCTGTCATTTGCAGGAGAACTTTCTGTGCAAAATGGACTATTGTTGAATGGAATCAGGATTGTAATTCCAGCTTCACTCCAACTCGAGATACTAAAGAAACTGCATGAGGGACATCTGGGCATAACAAAGTGCAGGGAGAGGGCAAAACAATCAGTTTGGTGGCCAGGTCTCAGTAAAGAGCTAACAAAAATTATTGAGAACTGTGACACTTGTGCACGAGAGAACTAACCTCAGAGAAACAATGATGCCTACTGATTTTCCGTCAAGGCCATGGTCCACAGTAGGAGCGGATCTGTTTCAAAAAGACAGCAAGCAGTACTTGGTCATTGTGGACTACTTTTCGAGGTTCTTTGAGATTGTGAAATTGACGTCAACAACTTCGGAGGCTGTGGTTGAACCCTTTAAATCCATCTTTGCATGTCATGGAATCCCAGAGGTGGTGCGCTCAGATAATGGGCCACAGTTTGCTTCGGAGAGTTTCCGCGTGTTTGCACAGGACTGGGGTTTCAACCATGTGACGTCGAGTCCTCATTTTCCGCAAAGTAACGGACAGGCAGAGCGTGCGGTGAGGACAATTAAAAATCTCCTCAAAAAGGCAAGTGATCCCTACCTTGCACTTATGGCTTACCGTGCATCTCCTCTTGCTAATTGTTACAGTCCTGCTGAGCTCCTCATGGGAAGGAAGATAAGGACACTAGTTCCTTTGATCCTGTCTCAGCTCAGTCCAAAGTGTCCAGATTTGGAAAAGCTGAAAAAGAAAGAGCTGACATACAAACGTAAACAGAAACAAAATTTCGACAGAAGACACAAAGCACATGACATGATGCACTTGCAACCAGGGGAACATGTATGGGTCAAAGACATGTCTGAAAGGGGTAATGTGGTGTCTACAGCTGGCACACCCAGATCTTATCTTGTAGAGACTCCAAGGGGTACACTGAGGAGAAACAGGTTTCACCTATCTCCAACTCCGAATTCTCCTGTGATCTCTTCGGATCTTCCAGACCTGACAAAGATGCAGGCATCTTCACACTCTGCAGGTTTAATGGTCACACCAGAAAGTCAGAAGGTATGCCAGCCGACTGCACAAGGTACAAGACGATATCCTTCCAGGATTAGAGCACATCCTGGGTATCTAAAGGACTTTGAATGTAGTTAGAGATACCCCGGATAAACACTGAGTGGCCAATGGGGCAGAATAATCCCCACACTCAGTTGAAGGTTTTGGGCAGTCTACCCCATCCTTCTAGTTTAGAGAAACAATAAATACAGAACACATTTTGCTGTGAAAAAAAAAACATTGTTGTATTGTTCAAAATGTACAGAATTGTTATTTGAACCCTTTTGTTTAAGAATGGTAATTGTCTAATGAGAAGATACATATTTCTTCATTGCAAGTTTATGTTGCTCCCCTCAAGGATTAAAGGAGAAGTATTATTTGGAGAGGGGGATGTAGTATTAGGTTCTATACGATAGTTTTGAATACACAGAAAATGGGAGTGACATATACTGTGTATGTTACGGTACTGAAAGAAATATAGAATAAAGAGTTTTCAGAAGTTATGGCTGGCTGTCGCATCGTCCTCCATTATTAAAGGTTGTCGTTGTGCCTATTAAACAAAAGAACAGTCTTCTCTTCCGTGTCTGTTGTAAGACAGTTTAAAACAAAGCAGTTTGTGATATCCGGTTCACGAACGAATCATTCGATGCAACCGGATCTTTTTGAAACAGTTCACCAAATCGAACTGAATCATTTTAAACGGTTCGCGTCTCCAATACGCATTAATCCACAAATGACTTAAGCTGTTAACTTTTTTTAATGTGGCTGACACTCCCTCTGAGTTAAAACAAACCAATATCCCGGAGTAATTCATTTACTCAAACAGTACACTGACTGAACTGATGTGAAGAGAGATCTGAAGATGAACACCGAGCCGAGCGAGATAACGAACAACAGACTGACTCGTTCACGAGTCAAGAACTGTTTCTGTCAGACGTGTCCAATTCGAGAACCGAGGAGCTGATGATACTGCGCATGTGTGATTCAGCGTGAAGCTGACCGACACACATAGCGTCTGAACCGAACTGATTCTTTTGGTGATTGATTTCTGAACTGATTCTGTGCTAATGTTATGAGCGCTGGTAAACCGAAGGCTTGCAGTCAACGCCAATGACGCCATTACGTCGAGCGCAAAAGAACCGGTGAACTGTTTTCTTCAACCGGTTTATTGAATCGAACTGTCAGAAAGAACTACTGGTGATCTGAAAACCGATGCAACCGGTTCTTGACTCGCGAACGAGTCATTATCTGGCTCGGCTCGGTGTTCATCTCTCTCTTCACAGCAGTTCAGTCAGCACGCGCAGTCTTCTTAATCGCTTGATTCACTCAATGATGTGCCAGCTTCATCAAACCTGCCATCTACAGTTCTGGCAGTGGTAATGTGGGTTTGTAATGGAATGATTCGTAACATTTTTATAATTGTAACGAGTAACGATGCAGCACATAAAAAAAAATATCGGAGTAAAAGTATTAAACTCATCGAAAATATGTACTGAAGTAAAAGTGGAAGTAGGAGACAAAAATAATACTCTAGTAAAGTACAGATACCGCATTTTAGTACTTAAGTACAGTAGTGAAGTAGTTCTACTTCGTTACTATACATCTCTGGAAATATAGTACCGGTAAATCTCCATCACGTGCTTTCAGATGGAAATGATTATTTTACTACACAGAGTTGTACGTAGATCACTGACAAGCTATGCTACAGTATATCGCATTCATATGATGGATCGCATTTGATTATGAATGCGATATTGCATAGCTTGTCAGCGTTAGTGTTTTTATTAATGCCATTTATGCTTTTGTTTATACAGCACATAGCACTAGTCAACTAAATGAATGTAACATGGCAAAGATGAATGCACTTTTGAAAGTTGAATGTAAGGTAAATGTCAATTTCTGTGGTCTAATGTGATGTTGTTCATGTTCTTTTTCATGATGAAATTGTATTTTATTGCTGTAATTAATTTATAGCATTAACAAGATGACACGTTGAATTAATTTTGGAAGTAATGACTGATGAATGTGTTCTTAGTCCAGTTCCTGTATATAAGATTAGTATTGACCAAGTTCATAGGTTGTCATATGTGGATTTTACTATGTTGTGTATTTTCATCAGTTTATATGAAAAATAACTTTCATATTGATTAAAATGGATTTGTTGCACTTTGACAAAAAAGAAGTATCAGATTTATAGAATTTTGGGCGGAAAATTATTAAGTTTTATAATAAATCTTTGAAAATCAGAACTTTTACAGAGTGGTTTACATCATGCCACTTTCTTGCTTAAGAAAACACATTTTAACTCAAATTAATCAAAATGGATTTATTGCGTTTTGGAACCAAACTCTTCATATATAGTTCAGTCATGAAACTCTTCCGAGCAGCTGATTAGTTTACTTAAAGCTGATTGCTCATCCAATTATTGTTTGTTCCTATCTACATAACCTATTTATTCCTGACTTGTATCAAATCAGTTCATTGCAGCGTGTCATGGGATTTCGCTAACTCTCCACCTTCCCCAGCACCACCTGCCTAGATCTGCTCGAAGTTCTCCCTTTTTTTCCTTGCAGCAGTCTGAATTCGGGAGGACGCGAGAACACAGAACACACCCTTATGAGTATTGAGATGTGCTGCGTTCTTCCATAGTCACAGCATAAGCAGCGGCCAATGAACCATAAATATAACACATTAAAAACAAATGTCATAACTTATTAAAAAAATGTATACTCTTATAGATATTATTTACATATAACTGTATAACGTTTTATTTTACAGTGTTATATGTTTAACTATGACTAAGTTAAGATTCATTTTAATATGACAATAAAAAATACTGCAGACTTTCTCGGGGTCTCATATCTTTATTAAAATGAAGCAAAAACGAAACATAAATGTTTACTTTCAATAGCCTCAAGTACTGCAAGAGCACGTTTAAAGCTTGCAGGTTTCCGTATCCCGCCGCCCGCAGCATCTTCCTGGATTTCTAACGGGTGGATTCTCTCAAGTCTGCACTCGATGCATCCTCGATATCAAGAACACATCCGGGCACTTCCATGCATCATCTGTACTTGCGTTCTTGAGAATTGGAAGTGAACTTCGACGGTTAATGATGACGTAAATCGAGAACACAAGGAGGCAAGATCACTGAAGAACGCATATTAAGAAACAGCCACTGTTTCACCTGCATTTCAGATGTATCCTTACTACAGCAGCAGCAACGTAGCAGATCTATTCCGCCAGTACCAAGCCTATGCACATTCCATGCTTACTAATAAATGCTGGTAAAATTAATTCAGAGAGTTGTCATGATTGAACTACGGTTAGTGTAGCAAAACCATTGTTAATTTGAGGTTACCATGGTTTAACTATAATAACCGTGGATTTTTGGTTTTATTTGTAGTCAAACCATGGTTAATTTTTTTTAATAAGGGTAGTTTAATGATGCAAGTAGTTTGTGTAATTTTAAATGTAACTTCCCCAACACTAACTATCTGTCGGGTTTAAATGACCTAATTACCTCCAGTTGTGTTGACATGAGGGTGAGAAAGGAACTAACAGTGTCAAATGCCTATTGTTATGGATATGTGGGCTCCCTTGAGACACAATTAGGGCCTCTTTGAGTGGTTTTAAGTCATATTTGAAGTGTTTCCTGAAGTGGACTATATTTTAGAGACTGTTTTCAAAACATGTTATCCCTATAAAACCTTACAGCACATTTCCAAACACTGGCACATGCATGCCACTGTAGACAGCAGTCTTTCTAACAGGCAATCACCCTTGAAGGGAAAACGAGAAAGTGAGAAGTAGAGAAAATGAGGCTGTTTAGGGGACTTAAGGTTTGTTATTGCACAACACTGACACAACATCTCGATGGTATTTAAGAGAGGTGATTTTCCCTCTGTTCTGCAGGCTAACGTTACAAGTATCTGACAGCTGTAGAGGGTGTGCAGTTACACAACCAAGCGTATGCACACAATCTCTGAGTAAATACTCCACAGGCACAACAAATTCCCTAAAGACTCGCCAGGGAAGCATTCAGCAAACACTTAGCAAAACAACACCATAAGGGGGAAAACGATAACCAACAGACAGAAACCAGCTACACAGAAAAGGCAAACGTTTTTCATTTTGCATAATATGTTTGAATTAATTCCATCATCATGTAATTCATGCTAACAAGAATTCAGTGAATGTAGTCACGGTGCAGCTTCTCGCACAGCTGAAGTGTGTAATGAATAAGTGTAGTCAGTAATGTAAAACGCAGAGTTCTCAGCTGCTGGCCCATAGTTTGACTGCCTCAACAGGCAAAAACACGTGTGGTTTTCACAGTTACTTGTATGCCCATAATATGGCATACATACAGAAAGCCAAAGTGCTGAATGAATTAGGCCCCCGATCAGACAGAACAAGGTTTTGTTTTGTTTTTTTCAGTGAGAGGTGCCTTTTTTCAATTGTGTTTTATGTATGTTTATGTGGCAGCTGGCCATTACCAACCATTTACTAATTTTATGCGGTGACATTTACCTGTACTTTATTGCCCTCTTCCATCCTCTTCTGGAATTCCCTTTACCCCTATATGTATGTACAGATCTACTCATAAGATAGCATAGTGTGCAGAGCACAAGGATGTGATATAGGAGTCCCACATTCTAGGCCTTAAAGGGGCAACAAGAAACCTGCTCTTATTTCTTTGGTTGGCTGTACAGCCAAACTCATCCGATGGAGATGCAAGTTCTATGTCAGTTCTTCATAATCTCCCACTAAATTTACTCCTCTGTGTTATTCTTTAATTACACAATGCTTGTTTTAATGACTAACCGCCAACCTCAACAGATGCATACTCCTCACATTTTGGGAGCAAATGACTACCTCTGTGATGCCTAATCATATACCAACATCCCAATCTGCACACTTTAATACCTCTTGAAGAAATTAGGGCTCAGTCAAAGCAGAAAAATAACTAAATATTTTATTTTTTTTAATTGGCAGGCATTGTAAGCTAAGAAAAACAAAAAAGAAAAACAAAAAGAAAAAAAAAGAAACAATTGTTATCCCACTTGGGATAAATCTGGTCTGGAATTTATGCTGCTTCAATCCCCTGACAATTCTTAACCCTTTTAAAACCATTGTTGAGTGTAATGCAAGCTATGACAAAATCATTGCAATTACAAATTGAGTGCATGTGACTCCATAACAATGATTTAATTTCAATGCAGAAAATTTTCTGTGAACAACGAAGTCTCATATAGAATAACTTGTAATTGCCAGGAAATATTTTCTAATTAACAAATACATATCAGAATCAGAATCAGAATCAGAATGAGCTTTATTGCCAGGTATGTTCACACATACGAGGAATTTGTTTTCGTGACAGAGCTCTGCAGTGCAACATAACAGCGACAGAACAAAAAACACAATAAGGAATAAAAAATACAAAAAAATACAAATAGGTGGGTAAGGATTGACAATATACAAATTGACAATGTATGGCAGGTATATTAAAAAGAGCATTTATGTATGTACATGTATATTATGTGGAAAAATTGTAACTGTACGCTAAGTATGTGTGTTTGGATAAATAAGTGTATGTGTATATAAATATAAATATAAGTAGTATAGTGTGTTCCATGTATGTACATGTATATTATGTGCAAAAGATTTACGTGTACGCTAAGTATGAGTGTTGGATAAAAAGTGTAGTGTATATAAATATAAATAGTGTAGTGTGTCCCACAGTTATTATCAGCTGTTCATAAGATGGATTGCCTGAGGGAAGAAACTGTTCCTGTGTCTGGTCGTTCTGGTGCTCAGTGCTCTGTAGCGTCGACCAGATGGCAACAGTTCAAAGAGGGAGTGTGCTGGATGTGAGGGGTCCAGAGTGATTTTAACAGCCCTTTTGCTCACTCTGGATAAGTACAGTTCTTGAATAGATGGGAGGGTTGTACCGATAATTCGCTCAGCAGTCCGGACTACCCTCTGTAGTCTTCTGAGGTCCGATTTAGAAGCTGAGCTGAACCAGACAGTTACTGAAGTGCAGAGGATGGATTCGATGATGGTGGAGTAGAACTGTTTCAGCAGATCCTGTGGCAGGTTAAACTTCCTCAGCTGGCGAAGGAAGTACAACCTCTGCTGGGCCTTTTTCACAATGGAGTCAATGTGAATGTCCCACTTCAGGTCCTGAGAGATAGTGGTGCCCAGGAACCTGAATGACTCCACTGCAGTCACAGTGCTGTTCATGATGGTGAGTGGGGGGAGTGCAGAGGGGTTTCTCCTGAAGTCCACGATCATCTCCACTGTTTTGAGCGTGTTAAGCTCCAGGTTGTTGAGACTGCACCAGACAGCCAGCTCTTTAACCTCCTGTCTGTAAGCAGACTCGTCACCGTCCTGAATGAGGCCGATGAGTGTGGTGTCATCTGCAAACTTCAGGAGCTTGACAGAGGGGTCCTTAGATGTGCAGTCATTAGTGTACAGGGAGAAGAGCAGTGGGGAGAGAACACAGCCCTGGGGAGCTCCGGTGCTGATTGTACGGGTGCTGGATGTGTATTTTCCCAGCCTCACTAGCTGCTGCCTGTCTGTCAGGAAGCTGTTGATCCACTGACAGACGGAGGTGGGCACGGAGAGCTGAGTTAGTTTGGGCAGGAGGAGGTTTGGGATGATCGTGTTGAAGGCAGAGCTGAAGTCCACAAACAGGATCCTCACATAGGTCCCCGGTCTGTCTAGGTGTTGCAGAACATAATGCAGTCCGATGTTTACTGCATCGTCCACAGACCTGTTTGCTCTGTAGGCAAACTGAAGAGGATCCAGCAAGGGTCCAGTGATGTCCTTCAGGTGGGCCAGCACCAGTTTTTCAAATGACTTCATGACTACAGACGTTAGAGCCACAGGCCTGTAGTCATTTAGTCCTGTAATTTTGGATTTCTTTGGGATGGGGATGATGGTGGAGCGTTTGAAGCATGAAGGGACTTCGCACAGCTCCAGCGATCTGTTGAAGATCTTTGTGAAGATGGGGGCCAGCTGGTCAGCACAGGATTTCAGACAGGCTGGTGTAACACAATCTGGGCCTGGTGCTTTTTTCCTTTTCTGCTTCCTGAAGACCTGGCGCACCGCATCCTCGCTGATCTGTATTGCAGGTGTGGGGGAGAGGGGGGATGCAGGAGGTGTGAATGGTGAGAGCGCTTGATTGGAGAGGTGTTCAGGGTGGGTTGCAGGAGTTGTGAGTGGTGTGAACAGTTGTTTGGAGAGGCATTCAGGGTTGGTTGCAGGAGTTGTGAATGGTGAGAGCGGTTGATTGGAGAGGTGATCAGGATGGGTTGCAGGAGCTGTTAATGGTGTGAACGGTTGTGTGGAGAGGCATTCAGGGTTGGTTGCAGGAGCTGTGAATGGTGTGAACGTTTGTTTGGAGAGGCATTCAGGGTTGGTTGCAGGAGTTGTTATTGGTGTGAACGGTTGTGTGGAGAGGTGTTCAGGGCAGGTGATGGGTGTTCTTTCAAACCTGCAGTAAAACTCGTTCAGATCGTCTGCCAGTCGTTGATTTTCCACAGTGCTGGGGGGTGGTGTCTTGTAATTGGTGATCTTCTTTAGGCTTTTCCACACTGATGCGGAGTCGTTCGAAGTGAACTGAGTCCTTATTTTTTCAGAATAATTCCTCTTTGCCACTTTGATCTCCTTTTCCAGTGTGTATTTAGCCTGTTTATACAAGACATTGTCCCCCTTCACGTAAGCATCTTCTTTGGCCTGACGGAGCTGTCTGAGTTTTGCAGTGAACCACGGTTTATCATTGTTGTAATTTAGTTGAGTCTTGGTAGGAATACACATATCCTCACAGAAACTGATATATGATGTTACGGTCTCTGTGAGTTCGTCCAGATCGGTGGCAGCAGCTTCAAAAACACTCCAATCAGTGAGGTCAAAACAAGATTGTAAATCCTGCTCTGCTTCATTAGTCCATCTTTTTACAGTCCTTAATACAGGTTTAGCTGATTTTAGTTTCTGCCTGTAGGTCGGTATAAGATGAACCAGAAGGTGATCAGAACGTCCCAAAGCTGCTCGTGGAACAGAGTGAAATGCATCCTTTATTGTTGTGTAACAGTGATCCAATATATTACTGTCTCTTGTGGGACAAGTAACATGCTGTCTGTATTTTGGCAGTTCACGGGAGAGATTGGCTTTATTAAAGTCCCCAAGAATGATTAAAACAGAGTCTGGGTGTTGTTGTTCTGTCTCTGTGATCTGCTCAGCGAGTTTCTGTAAAGCTGAGCTCACGTGCGCTTGAGGAGGGATGTAAACACTAACCAGAATGAACGAATGAAACTCCCGCGGCGAATAGAACGGCTTGCAGTTAATGAAGAGCGTTTCGAGATTTGAGCAGCACGTCTTCTTTAACAAAGTTACATCTGTACACCACCGTTCATTGATGTAAAAGCATGTCCCGCCGCCGCGCGATTTCCCCGTTGATTCTGCGTCGCGATCCGCTCTAAACAGCTGAAAGTCCGGCAGATGGAGCGCGCTGTCCGGTATGGTGTCATTCAGCCAAGTTTCCGTGAAACACAGAGCAGCAGAGTGGGAGAAATCTTTATTTGTCCGAGAGAGCAGAAGCAGTTCGTCCGTTTTGTTGGGTAGAGAGCGGAGATTTGCCAGATGGATGCTAGGCAACGGCGTTCGAAATCCGCGTTTTCTGAGTCTCACGAGCGCTCCCGCTCGCTTTCCCCGCCTGCGCGTCCTCTTGAAGCGTGTGATCAGGGCAGCCGCTCCGCCGACAAGAATGTCCAGCAAAACATCAGAATAGTCGAAAACCGGTGAAATATCGGGAGATGTGTGTTGCCGAATATCCAGCAATTCGTCCCTGGTGAAACTGATTGCAGGAATATAACTAAAGACAGGACAAACTAACAAAAACACAAAAACAACTGCAGAGCACGTCACGGAGGCAGCCATCCTGTATCGGCGCCACTCTGACACATGTTTCTGTAAATATGAACTTAAATACACAACTAATGAACATTCTCTGTTCTTCCTATTGTTGTAGTAGTGGCCTCCTATTTTCCTTTGTAGGTGAGCACAAAAATAAAACACTTAACACATAAAGTTGTAATTATGACTTCCAAACTCACATATCAATTAATGATTTGTTGGTCTACACAATTCCCCAGTAAAATTGTGTAAAATCCTTTAAGTAGGATTTATTTCCTAGTTGCTCGTTGCCTACAAGAAATACCTCAAAGAAGTTAAAAGAGAAGAGCCTGGAACAACAGCTAAAACAGATGAAGGACTTTCAAGTCTGTATATCAAGCAGCATTTTTGTAATTGATAGGAGCTAACTAGAAGACCCACCCATGAGTAAGGTGACATCTCTTACCATTTCTGTGCTTTATTTAGATGATTGTTTTAATGATTGTGTCACTCTATGACATGTCTTTATTTGTTTAGAGGTAATTGCTTAATAACTCAGCTCACCAATATTTTAACACTACTGTCTCTGTCTTGTTATTATCAAAATGCATAACTCGACTCTGGAGGGTCAATGGGGGTCTGACTCAACTCTAGATAGTCAACGGGGACGTGACTCGACTCTGGAGGGTCAACGGGGGCCTGACTCAACTCTGGAGGGTCAACTGGGGCCTGACTCGACTCTGGGGAGTCCCCGGGGGCCTGACTCGACTCTGGAGGGTCAACGGGGGCCTGACTTGACTCTGGGGGTCAACGGGGGCCTGACCCGACTCTGGGGGTTCAACGGGGGCCTGACTCGACTTTTGAGCATCAACGGGGGCCTTACTCGACTCTGCAGGGTCAGCGGGGGCCTGACTCGACTGGGGAGGGTCAACGGGGACCTGATTCGACTCTGGAGGGTCAACGGGGACCTGACTCAACTCTGGGGAGTCAACGGGGACCTGACTCAACTCTGGGGAGTCCCCGGGGACCTGACTCTGGAGAGTCCACTGTGGCTGCCATCTTGTGCGGTGGCGCTGGGCTGGCGGCCATCTTGTGCCGTGGCGCTGGGTGGGAGGCCATCTTGGGCAGTGGTTCTGGGCTGGCGGCCATCCTTTCTGGAGACACTGGCATAGAGTCGGCCATCGTGTCTGGAGAGACGGGTGTGGTCGGTGTATCCCATTGTGAACGATGGTGTAGGCAACTGGTGAACCCTCAAAGGTCCAGGATCTCTAGCCCCTTCATATCCCACTCAGGCACAGGGTCATCCAGGCAGGCGTTGAATAAGTCTTTAAGTGCCTTATCATTATACCCCAGCCCTACTGCCATCGTCCAAAAGATCTGAGCTAGACCACCCACCTCACTCCCCTTTTGACGGAGGGTGATTAGGTTCAAGAACCTCCCCCTCTGCACTTCAATGCTGGCTGGGGAATGGATACAAAATCCCACACTGCTGGACTTGGGCATGATGGAGTCCTTCTGTCACAAACGTACACACAAACAGAGAGATCCAATTGCAGTGTTTATAAGGAGAATCCAAAAATCGTAGTCCATACAGGCAAGAGGTCAATATTAACAAAAGCAGTCCAAAACAAGAAACAAGAAAAACACTAGGGAACCCGAAAAAGCAGGGTGACATAAAACAAGGACTCCATGAAACTGATAGAAACAAACCGGGTATATATGGACAGGTGTAAATGGTGAAAGTGGGGACAGCTGAGTGCAATTACAGGTGTGCAATTAACAGTGATGAAACTGACAAAGGCCTGTGGGAAATGTAGTGCCTGCAGTGGGGTGATTCTATGGGGAAGTGAGACCACTTGTGGACACCCAGGGAACACAGACCAGACACTGTGACATCGCTGACAGTCCATAGATTCATCTTTTTTTTGGACAATGGATGGGATCACTGTAGGCCTGGTCAAAATCTGGCATGTCTAATCCTGCACCTGCAGAGTTTAGCTTTAACCTGTCTCCTGAAGACATTGATTAACTGTTTTGGGTGTATTGGATATAAGTAATAGTGGTTCAATTGCATAAACCAATGGTACTCAACCTTTTACCTGGACCCTAGAACACTGCCCATTCTGAATCTGTCTGACACACCAATATTATGGCTGTCCTAATGAGTGGATGACCTGAACAAGGTGTTTTTGCTTAGAGAGACATATAAAATGTACACAGTTAAGGGGCCCCAGGAACATGGTTGAAAACTACTATTAATGAACTTTATTCCCAGGTATGTTTACACATAAACCTCTACTGCCCTGAAAGACAGCGGAGACCAGGACAACTAGAGCCCCAGATACAGATCCCCTGTAAAGACCTTGCCTCAGATGACCACCAGGACAAGACCACAGGAAACAGATTATTCTTATGCACATCTGACTTTGCTGCAGCCTGGAATTTAACTACTGGTTTCGTCTGGTCAGAGGAGAACTGGCCCCCCAACTGAGCCTGGTTTCTCCCAAGGTTTTTTTCTCCATTCTGTCAGCAATGGAGTTTCGGTTCCTTGCCGCTGTCGCCTCTGGCTTGCTTAGTTGGGGTCACTTCATCTACAGCGATATCGTTGACTTGATTGCAAATAAATGCACAGACACTATTTAAACTGAACAGAGATGACATCACTGAATTCAATGATGAACTGCCTTTAATTGTCATTTTGCATTATTGACACTGTTTTCCTAATGAATGTTGTTCAGTTGCTTTGACGCAATGTATTTTGTTTGAAGCGCTATATAAATAAAGGTGACTTGACTTGACTGGTTGGGTAGAGAGTGGAGATTCGACAGATGGACGCTAGGCAACGGTCATTCAAAATCCACACTGCCTGAGCTTCACCAGCATGCCGGGGCTTGATGAGTACCGCTGCTCCACCAAATACAACGTTTAGCAAAACTGAATAATCAAAATCTGGTAGAAGATTTTGTGGAGTGTTCTGCCGAATGTTCAGCAGTTCATCCCTGGTAAAAATTTTCATGTTTGAGAAACAAAAAAAAACAGGAAAAATTAACGAAAACAGTACAAACACTGGATATCCGAGCACTGAGGCTGCCGAGTGCGCCATATTACTATTGAGGTTATTTTAATGGAAGTGCCTCTGTAATTGATAGGTCATTTAATGAAAAAGATCAGCTTAAACTAATGTATCTTTCATATCCAGTAGATAACCATTTGGATCTACTATGTGGTGAAGGATGGATTTTCACGTCTAGAATCAAAAATTGTACATAGACCTCTAGACTCAATGTCTCAATATTTTTGAGTTGAGGTGACCAAATTACAATGTAGGCGATCTCTATTAATGCATTTTCCAAACCGCTTGTCCTGTCGAGGGACATGAGTGTAGGTGATCTCATCCCAGCATGTTGCAGTGAAATCAGTTCTGGTTGGCAGTGCCAGGCCTAGTCCAAATTGGCCCAGAAATAAGGTGTAAGGAAGGAGTGCTGTCCCGTTTCAAACAATGACAACATGAAGTTGGCAAGTTGGTGAGCAAGCTAATACCATATCGAGGTTGTGAACATACAGCAGAGGATCTTCACACATGCATGCCTATACAAATGCCCATAAATACAAGCACACATGCATTTAACTGCCCATACATGCATAGACACAGGGCATTTGGAGTGTACAAATACTCAGAAGGCGCTATGAAGAGCCTACTAGGAATTTGTAAATCAATAGCTCTTCCCCGATTGAACTCTATATCCACACTTAACCACCAACTGGTTTCGAAGACTGCAACCCATCTTTCTCAAACCGAAAAATGACAGATCTTACGCCACTCTCGAGACAGATTTGTTTTGAACTCTCTACTTTGCTCTCTGGACTCCCGAACAGAAGCATGTCCAAACATCTGGATCTCATCAGTGTTTTGAAAACAAATTGCTGCTACTATTCCCAAACTACTGCCACCGAACTCGCTACATTTAACAAACCATCCTCTGTCTCAGAGTGTGTAAAGGGGATGTATATACAGAAAGATGAGAAATACTGTTCTGAAGCCAAACATATCAAACACTTTCAAGGCTGAGGATGTGTGTTAAAAGCATAAGAAGGGATTCATTTATACTCTGTGGAATAGAATCAACTACTGCTAAAACAACAACAACTTAGGCTCCAAATCCAGTCCAAATATGACTTTCAAGCATTGTTGTCTGCGTGGGGCAGAAAGCAGGTTAATGCCAGCACAAGGCACCACAAGCCATAGCAGAGTGCACCATTTTGCCCACTTCAACTGGCACCCAGCCAGAGCATTTGAGAAATGATACAGAGGGATGATAGTGAGGAGAACAGTTGTTTGTAACTGAAAAGAATGTACTTTGTCAAACAATATGTTAAAACTTCCACAATCATTCTCTCTCACACACTCACATATCTTTGAACCCCTGCTTGGGAAGTGTCCTTGGCTCGTTATTGTTTTTCACAGAGATTCCCGAAGTCCGCCCACACTGCCCACCATGCAGAGACCTTCTGTTCCACCACAAGCTGCCCACTGCAATACAACACACACACACACACACACACACACACACACACACACACACACACACACACACACACACACACTCACACATTGATAGACATAATCTGTCTCATGTTTATACCCTTTAACATTCACATGCATGTATTGACCATTTTTTCAACGTACGCAAATTTGTTCTGTGAACTACATTTCGCTGCACCAGGCAAAATCAGTAAATGGCACATTATTTTTAGGATGCAGCTAGTTTATTCCAGAGCCACCAGTCCAGATGACAAGTAGTTGATGCAACTGAAGCTGATTACATTGATTGTATCATTTCCTCACTTAAAGATTAACTCTTGAAAAAGGAGTGGAGTGGAGTGGGGGGTTATTATTAGGTTAACTGGTGATCTTGTTGGTTTAAAAATTAGAATAAAAAAAAATGTAATTGAACTAGAAATTATCTGTTAAATGGAACATTCTATTTGTTAAATGGATTGTTCTGAAACTGAAATTATTGCCTGTTGCCTAGGTCTAATAAACAATATTATTGAGCTGTGTTTGTTTTTACATTTACGGCAACTGCCCTTAATACTTTGACTTTGTACATTTCCATGGTTTCAAACCACTGA
Source organism: Carassius carassius (assembly GCF_963082965.1). Classification (NCBI taxonomy): domain Eukaryota; kingdom Metazoa; phylum Chordata; class Actinopteri; order Cypriniformes; family Cyprinidae; genus Carassius; species Carassius carassius. The sequence goes on along the minus strand of NC_081800.1, from coordinate 2,767,026 downwards.
TTCCCCAATCTCGTTCTCCTTCACCTCCTCCCTTCTCGATTTCTTCCCTCCGTCTACACGCAGACGGCGGTTGATATCCTTTTCTGACCGCAATCGACACTGCTCCATAACTCCACCCTGCAGACAGATACTTACATGCAGCATGACTGGAAGTGAAAGAAGGAACTTCCTGCCTCTTCCTCTGTGCACCGGGTTTGGTCACTCATGTGAGTGATGTGTGCTCAAGGGTGGGTATGTGCATATTCTGAATTTATAAGACAGTATGTTACTGTTTCCATGGAATAAACTCATCTACTCGGTCTAGTTATAACTGGCTCTGGTCTGCCTCATATTTGTATCATGTGCCTCTGATCAGGGCAATACCAGTTCTGTCCTTGAAGTGCCAGCATTTTTATTATCTTGAAATGTAAACTGCCTTAACACAACCATGTTGGGAAAATCTCAAACGTTTGTCCTTAACAGCAATAAGGTTAATTAAAGAACAAATTTAGGTCGTTGCTCAAGTGCCTTCTTATGCATTTTTCTCCTAAGAAACAGACCATAATAATCTCACATGCGGGTTATTAGAGACAGATTTAAAGGAGGCAGGGGACAACCCTATGCTGTCATTTTAAAAACATTTTTAAATTGTCATGTCAATACTTTAGTCTAGCTAAAGTAATACCTGTCTATTGGTTGTGACAAACCTAGATAATATGGGGTGGTGCTAGCGCAGTGGATAAGACACATGTCTTTGGTGTGAGAGACCCGGGTTCGAATCCACTGTGAGACACCAATGTGTTCCTGAGCAAAACAACTTAACCCCTAGTTGCTCCAGAGGTGTGTGACCTCTGACATATGTGGCAATTGTAAGTCGCTTTGGATAAAAGTGTCAGCTAAGTGAATAAATGTAAATGTAATGTAATGTATGTCATTGTACCTCACTTTGTGCAGCATCCAACCACATTAATTTGACTCCAGTTGCACTGTACTGAATCTTTCAAATATTAGATTACACATTTATAGACAGATGAAGACTTTTGCTAAACTATGCAAAATTACAGTCACTTGATAATTACGGATCTTGTTGCAGCATGACAAATGAACATTTCAGAGAAATAGGCTGAGTTTGAATAAACTGATATACAGTTGGTACTAGGCATCCTAATTTGTTTGGGAAAAATGGGCCAGTGTGAGTTTGGACATTCCTTATCCCCCCTACCTAAATCTATGCCTATGTTCACATATGTCTTGTCTAATAAAATGAGCAAGTCACATATTGTATAATAAAACCAAATATTTCATATCAAATTATTTTGAGAGCAAATTATTTATATATTTTTTAAAGGTCGGTGCTCTAAATACACTTCAATAATCATCTTAGATTATTCTAAAGTTTTCCAGAAAATAAATTAATAAAATTTCTGAGACGAAGGTCTAAGATATTTATATATCAGATACACCAGACTTTGCGTTGACCGGTGATAATTTGATCTCTTCTTCTCTTTATTAGATCTCTCCAATAAACCTTCCAAGAGTCTGCTATTTCTTCACCAGTGCCCTCACATGCTCAGCAGCAAAGGCACTTTCCATGGGAATAACCTATCTGCAGGGTTATGGATTCCTGCCTGTTTAGCTGTATTGCTACCAGAAACCACACAGACAAAAATTGTCTATGCAAGCAAACTTGAGAAAATCATCAAATGTACACAGAGATTGAGATTAACCAAAATGACCCTCTAGCTTGACAAATCAAACGTCTGTTCCTCTATGTCATGTTTTGTGGTCACTGTCATGACCTTCTGTTCTAAGCCCATTCTCCATCTGCCATTTCTGCATTGTCACTCTGTCCACTGTTTGAGATGGAGAAACACTCAATCACTCTTACCCCGAGTTGTGACAATACTAAGGGACACCGGTCTCTCAGAACAAGAAACTGCAGAGCTCTTTTTCCACAGAAACAATGACCAAGTCTCAGGATTTCGTAACTTTTTGTAACCATTTCTTCCATGTCCATGTGAGTCAGCTGAAAAAAAGGGAAGCAGCTATAAACAGATGAGAAGAAGGTAAGGAGGGAACCAAGTGACAAAAAAGAAAGCGAGATGTGTGAGTGTGTAGACAAAAGCCCTATTCGGACGGGACTAGTTTTCTAAACTACGTCTGAGTTTATATTCTTACCACCTGACGTCTGCAATTTTCATGTACCAATTCGAACTGGACTAACATCTCTGTGTTTATTGCAGAGGTGGGAGGGTCTGATTTGTGCATCTGGGCGTCACAGAGATCACACGCTCTGTATGCGTGCATTGCATTCATTCAGAACAATTGCCATTAGTATTATTACACAATAAATACTAAATGGCTAGTATAGCAAAACCATGTTAATGTGTGGTTCCTTTAGTTTAACTTGTTTTCCTTTGTTTTATTTTTTATTTTTTTTGTGTGTAGTAGGCTAAACCTACCGTATGTTTAATTTTCATAAAGGTACATATGTAATTAAAACATTATGTAACTGTCACGGTGTGACAAATACCATCTGGAACTTATTCCCGCTGAAGCAGTGTTCCCGGTGGGACACCGGGAAGTGTAACCCCGTCCCCAGGCCTGTGTGTGCGTTTGTTGCCATGACAACCCCAAATGACGGATTGGCAAACAGGTGTGGGGGATTTACTCTGAGAGTTTGGGTGATGCCTCGTCAATATTGGAGAGGATAAAAAGCAAGAGAGAGGCGGTTGGTGTGGTTTTTCTCTCTTGTGGAAAGTTGTTTTACTGGGTGGTAACAGGGATTTGGAGGACTGGTGAATGAAGAGGAGAGTGTTGCCTTGATGAGGGACTCGAGGACAACAAGAGGAGAGTGAAATACCCCGTTTGCATTGGAGAGGAGCTAAGTAACCGAGAACTGAGTCTCGTAACTGCACGTGTTCGACACCGAATTGGATGTGGTTTGGAGTGTTTGGATCACGATCATAAATATCACAGAGTGGATTGTATTGATTCATTACCGATCTCTTATCTCTCCATCCATTATAAATGGTGATGTGAACTCTGCCGGTGTCTGTGAAGAAAAACATCTCAGAACATCCTTCAGCAGCATCGATGATCGCGGCCTCCCCTCTCCCTTGGACCGAGACCCGAATGTGAGTGCTGGCCTTAAATTGCACTTCGTGACGTGAGTTTGCAGTGCCTAAATTTGATGTTTTCCCCCACATTATATGCTTGAAGTGGAATTGTCGTGTGCGTGTAAGCTATATTCCTTTTTGCCATGCACTCTCCATGTGTTATGCGGGCTGACTGTCAATAATAAGAGTTCTGTGACATTGATCTGTTCCAACTGTCTGGATGTTGAGGAATTATCACCTGGGATTTGAATTAACTCTTCCGTTGCGCTAATAGGAGAAGAGATGCCCTGTAGAAATATTTACTATCTGCCTCAGTAAAAGCCTTGTGCAACCAGTTGACTTCGAGTCTGCTGTATCCTTGCCATTCAACCGTATTGTGAGAAGTGTTCATTCCTTCCAATGCATGTGAACCGTATACTTGCCTGAAACATCCATTCTGTCTGCCTCAGAAGAAGCCCCGTTCAGCCCGTTGACTTAGAGTTTGCTGTATCCCTGTCATCCATTGGGATTGTGAGAAGTGTTTGTTCCTTTCAACGCATGTGAATTGTATACTTTGTTTGAAGCATTCATCCTGTCTGTCTCCGTAGAAATCCTGCGCAGCCTGTCGACTTTGAGTTTGCTGTATCCTTGTGGCCCACCTGTGCCGAGAGAGGTGACCGTCCTTTTGTCAGGAGGTGCCCCGTTTACCTTGTTGGCTTTGAGTCAGTTACCACGTATAACTCCTTGGTATTGGAGAAGTGCCCGCCCCCGCTGTGAGCAAGCGTGGGAACAGTGTGCCGTGTTGGAGTTGCCGTTTAGTGTGCCCCCTACCTAATTACTCACCTCACCTAGTACCTAATTGCCAGAGGAGACGCACTAGACCGCTTGCTTGCCAATCATATCCCCACCTGTGAAAGACTTGCTTGACCACCCACCTGTTCTCTGTCCATCCATTGCGGGGTCCGCTCAGAGGAAGAGGGCGGAAGAGTCCCCGGTCACTGCCCCGTTCACCTTCGATTCCTGAGGGCAGCAAAGAAGATTTTAGATTAGGATTTTCAATTTGCTTTTACTTCAAAATAAAACTTGTTAAATTTATTCTCTGTCTCCGACTCTTCCCTCTGATACGCTCCTCGATGTTCTTGGTTCAGGGGTGGGTGCAGTCTAGCCTGGGCCACCCGACCTGTGACATAACGGAGTACATAAATGAACGTGAGTAATCTTACCTGATGCTGATATTACAATAGCCAGTAACGGTTTACGTGATCTTGATTTTATAATTTTTATAATTTTTTTATAATTTTTATAATTAGCAAATATATCAAACATGCGCGCGGTAATTCACGTTGGCCAAAACACAAGGAAACGCGTTGTGAAATAAAATCTCACCGGCAATCAGACATTCGCATTCGGACGGGATTAGTTTTCTCAGAGTTTTCTCGAGTTTGCTGAAAAACCGTAGGTAATTTGTTCTGGAATTATCACGGAGGTTGTGTGAGGAAAAACACAGATGTTGCAGATTCGAATGGGATTAAAATCACCAAGTACGTCTGTGAAACACCGATTTCTCTAACGACCCCCTGTAAAACTAGTCCCGTCCGAATAGGGCTAAAGACCGCTTTTAGCAGACACGCGTGCACACATCTGATACATTGATTTTTTTTTTTTTTTTACATTAATATTAGCTAAGTCTTGCTAGACATTTTATGCATCTCTGTATGTAGATCATCTCTGTGACATTATATAAACCTTTTTATTATTATTATTATAGTGATCCTTGATATAAAAAAAAGCTTTGAGTCCACCTCTGGAACAAATGAAGCCATGAAGAAACTAGCCATTGTATTAAAGATGGAGCTGATAGGATATTGTAAGATAGGATTGTAATATGTTCTGGTCCCCTCCCTGCTTACCGTAGTGATGAGATACATACAGTAGCAGATTGTCATCAATCAATGGCTGGATCTCTAATTGGTGCCCCGGAATAATATACATTTCATTGACAATTGGACACGCTTTTGGGGCATACCTGACCTGTTGAAAAGAGATGATCTCCATCCCCTCTGGGGTGGTGTCGCTCTTCTCACTAGAAATATGGCACATAGTCTTTAAGTTTGTACTTGACTAACCGGGCCCAGGCTAAACTGACGGTCTGCTGCCCACCTCACGTTACAGAATTCAGTTAATTATCAGCCCATAGAGACTCTTTCACCTAGATATCACACTATAGAGTCTGCTTTTCTTAAAGTTAAAAATGACCTGCTCTTATCATCTGATCGTGGTTGTTATCTCTATTAGTGCCATTGGATCTTAGTGCTGCGTTCGACACCAGTTGGGTTATCATGTTTAACCCAACCTGCTGGGTTGCTTTTTTTATGGTTTAAAATGACTACATTGCAGGGTTTCAAAAACCAGAGCGGGTGTTTTTTATCACTGTATTTCAGAAGGAAAACTACTATATTTAGAAAATGTTCAAATTCATTTCGCATGTAATGCTTGATGAGGCAGCGTTTGTGAGCTCAGCAGCCGTTACCGTCAAAACCTACCTCTCCCGCTTAGCGCCTCCTGCTGGCAGAAAATTAACTCTCAAAGTGCCGCCACCAAGTGAGTGTAAGGATGTTGGAAACAAACCATGCTACGTTAAAATGAACCCAAAAAGGAAAATATTTATTAAAAACAAGAGTAAAGTCAAAACGTTACATGTAAGAAGAAATGCAGGAAAGGATGGCATTAACAGCTACAGAGTTCATAAAGCATTGAACATTCGTTGAATATAACTTAAGATCGAATTGGACTTTGTTCAATTGTATATATTGTATAAAAATATACGAAAACAATATTATACAATAAATTTACAATTAGGTTCTTTACCAACTATTCTGGCATGACTGTAGACAAATAAATCACAACATTAACTCTGATATTATAACATTTAACAGACGTGTGTGTGTGTGTGTGTGTGTAAGAATGTGAGCATGTGTATGAATGACAGAGTGTAAACTCTTCTACTAAACACAGAAAAAGCATTTAGCATTGTTTTTACAAATTATACACTTACAGTTTGTTTCATAGTCCATGAATACAGATCAAGCATCACAGTCAATTTTCATGATCTCTTTAGCATAATTGATGTAGTCATGAAGAAGCCCCATCAGCACAGCATGTGACATCTTCTACATCATCCAGGGCAGCGTCCTCCTGCTGCATCAGTTTAGGGGAAAGGACGTTCTCTTCTTTGACCAGCATTCATCCCAGTCACCGCCTGTTCTTCATCAGTGGCCTAGAAAGAGAAACACATTTGAAAAAATAAAACATTTAATTAAACTATCCATTTTCAGGTAGAGGTGTATTCACATCAGTAAGGATAGGTAAATAATCGGTGTTAAAGTTTCAACACTTTGTGAGTTGTTTAATGTCTCGGTCCACCACAGCGCTCCAGAATGCTATAATGGCAGCACTAGTGTGAGGGCACATAATATTGTTTGAATAAATATACTGCTTTCAGAAAGCTTCTTTACTGAAACATTAAAACAGACATGACATTCACATTAGGGATGGGCGTTTTCCGCAAATATCACATTCGAATATTTGAGCTCACAAAAAATGAATATTCGAATATTCGTTTATTTAAATTAAGTTTAATGAGACAGACGTTATTTTTCAGCAACATTCATTGTTTCCGTCATTTTGAACAAGCTTACACACAATAAGCTTGAACATTACACATTGTGTTTTGTAGCTGAAAACCTTTAACAGTGCGTGCAAACAAACAAAAGTAGATTAAAAGCAATAAAAAAAAAGTGAACAAAGAAAAAATGTAAAGCAGCCTGCAGCAATTAGGCTATTGTAGAACGTAGCCTACACTTAACTTTGAAACTTTTAAACTGTCAGCAAATGTTTGTTGCTTTTTTTTCTATTGTTTTACATGTTCTTGTTAAGAAATACGGGCATGTAAACATGATCAGGGGAAAGTCGGCTCCTTAGTCTGTTAACAATAAGGCCGACCGCGGAGAAAACGCGCTCTGACCGAACAAACGTTGGCGGGACTCACAAATCAAAGTCAAAGTCACCTTTATTTATATAGCGCTTTAAACAAAATACATTGCGTCAAAGCAACTGAACAACATTCATTAGGAAAACAATAATGCAAAAATGATAGTTAAAGGCAATTCATCATGGATTCAGTTATGTCATCTCTGTTCAGTTAAATAGTGTCTGTGCAATTATTTGCAATCAGGTCAACGATATCGCTGTAGATGAAGTGTCCCCAACTAAGCAAGCCAGAGGCGACAGCGGCAAGGAACCGAAACTCCATCGGTGACAGAATGGAAAAAAAAACCTTGGGAGAAACCAGGCTCAGTTGGGGGGCCAGTTCTCCTCTGACCAGACGAAACCAGTAGTTCAATTCCAGGCTGCAGCAAAGTCAGATTGTGCAGAAGAATCATCTGTTTCCTGTGGTCTTGTCCTGATGCTCCTCTGAGACAAGGTCTTTACAGGGGATCTGTATCTGGGGCTCTAGTTGTCCTGGTCTCCGCTGTCTTTCAGGGATGTAGAGGTCCTTTCTAGGTGCTTATCCACCATCTGGTCTGGATACGTACTGGATCCGGGTGACTGTAGTGACCCTCTGATCTGGACACAGACTGGATCTGGTGGCCACGGTGACCTCGGAACAAGAGAGAAACAGACAAATATTAGCGTAGATGCCATTCTTCTAATGATGTAGCAAGTACATAGGGTGTTATGGGAAGTGTTTCCGGTTCCGGTTTACCCAATTAATGCAGCCTAAAAATCCTTTAACGGATTTGGATAATAAAAGCATATTAGTATGTTATGTGTATGCCAGGTTAAAGAGATGGGTCTTTAATCTAGATTTAAACTGCAAGAGTGTGTCTGCCTCCCGAACAATGTTAGGTAGGTTATTCCAGAGTTTGGGCGCCAAATAGGAAAAGGATCTGCCGCCCGCAGTTGATTTTGATATTCTAGGTATTATGAAATTGCCTGAGTTTTGAGAACGTAGCGGACGTGGAGGATTATAATGTAAAAGGAGCTCATTCAAATACTGAGGTGCTAAACCATTCAGGGCTTTATAAGTAATAAGCAATATTTTAAAATCTATACGATACTTGATAGGGAGCCAGTGCAGTGTTGACAGGACCGGGCTAATATGGTCATACTTCCTGGTTCTAGTAAGAACTCTTGCTGCTGCATTTTGGACTAGCTGTAGTTTGTTTACTAAGCGTGCAGAACAACCACCCAATAAAGCATTACAATAATCTAACCTTGAGGTCATAAATGCATGGATTAACATTTCTGCATTTGACATTGAGAGCATAGGCCGTAATTTAGATATATTTTTGAGATGGAAAAATGCAGTTTTACAAATGCTAGAAACGTGGCTTTCTAAGGAAAGATTGCGATCAAATAGCACACCTAGGTTCCTAACTGATGACGAAGAATTGACAGAGCAACCATCAAGTCTTAGACAGTGTTCTAGGTTATTACAAGCGGAGTTTTTAGGTCCTATAATTAACACCTCTGTTTTTTTCAGAATTTAGCAGTAAGAAATTACTCGTCATCCAGTTTTTTATATCGACTATGCAATCCATTAGTTTTTCAAATTGGTGTGTTTCACCGGGCTGCGAAGAAATATAGAGCTGAGTATCATCAGCATAACAGTGAAAGCTAACACCATGTTTCCTGATGATATCTCCCAAGGGTAACATATAAAGCGTGAAGAGTAGCGGCCCTAGTACTGAGCCTTGAGGTACTCCATACTGCACTTGTGATCGATAGGATACATCTTCATTCACTGCTACGAACTGATGGCGGTCATATAAGTACGATTTAAACCATGCTAATGCACTTCTACTGATGCCAACAAAGTGTTCAAGTCTATGCAAAAGAATGTTGTGGTCAATTGTGTCAAACGCAGCACTAAGATCCAATAAAACTAATAGAGAGATACACCCACGATCAGATGATAAGAGCAGATCATTTGTAACTCTAAGGAGAGCAGTCTCAGTACTATGATACGGTCTAAATCCTGACTGGAAATCCTCACATATACCATTTTTCTCTAAGAAGGAATATAATTGTGAGGATACCACCTTTTCTAGTATCTTGGACAGAAAATGGAGATTCGAGATTGGTCTATAATTAACTAGTTCTTTGGAGTCAAGTTGTGGTTTTTTGATGAGAGGCTTAATAACAGCCAGTTTGAAGGTTTTGGGGACATATCCTAATGACAATGAGGAATTAATAATAGGCAGAAGAGGATCTATGACTTCTGGAAGCACTTTTTTAGGAGCTTAGATGGTATAGGGTCTAACATACATGTTGTTGGTTTAGATGATTTAACAAGTTTATACAATTCTTCCTCTCCTACAGTAGAGAATGAGTGGAACTGTTCCTCAGGGGGTCTATAGTGCACTGTCTGATGTGATACTGTAACTGACGGCTGAATGGTTGCAATTTTATCTCTAATATTATCGATTTTAGAAGTAAAGTAGTTCATAAAGTCATTACTGCTGTGGTGTTGGGAAATGTCAACACTTGTTGAGGCTTTATTTTTTGTTAATTTAGCCACTGTATTGAATAAATACCTGGGGTTATGTTTGTTTTCTTCTAAAACAGAAGAAAAGTAATCGGATCTAGCAGTTTTTAATGCTTTTCTGTAGGATATGTTACTTTCCCGCCAAGCAATACGAAATACCTCTAGTTTTGTTTTCCTCCAGCTACGCTCCATTTTTCGGGCTGCTCTCTTTAGGGTGCGAGTATGCTCATTATACCATGGTGTCAAACTGTTTTCCTTAACCTTCCTTAAGCGTAAAGGAGAAACTTTATTTAAAGTGCTAGAAAAGAGAGAGTCCATAGTTTCTGTTACATCATCAAGTTGTTCTGAGGTTTTGGATATGCTAAGGAATTTGGTTACATCAGGAAGATAACTTAAAAAGCAGTCTTTTGTGTTAGAAGTAATGGTTCTTCCATACTTGTAACAAAAAGTAGAATTTACAATTTTGGCTATATGAATTTTGCACAGAACTAAATAATGATCTGAGATATCATCACTTGGCTGAATAATTTCAACACCATCAACATCAATTCCATGTGACAGTATTAAATCTAGAGTATGATTTCGACAATGAGTAGGTCCTGAAACGTGTTGTCTAACACCAATAGAGTTCAGAATGTCTATAAATGCTGATCCCAATGCATCGTTTTCATTATCAACATGGATATTAAAATCACCAACTATTAAAACTTTATCTGCAGCCAGAACTAACTCGGATGTAAAATCACCAAACTCTTTAATAAAGTCTGTATGGTGCCCTGGTGGCCTGTATACAGTAGCCAGTACAAACATAACAGGGGATTTATCATTAACATTTGTTTCTCTGGATAATGTTATATTTAGCACCATTACTTCAAACGAGTTATACTTGAAGCCTGCCCTCTGAGAAATCCTGAAAACGTTGTTATAAATTGAAGCAACACCTCCACCTTTGCCTTTTAGACGCGGCTCATGTTTATAACAGTAATCTTGGGGGGTGGACTCATTTAAAATAATGTAATCATCAGGTTTTAGCCAGGTTTCTGTCAAACAGAGTACATCTATATTATGATCAGTGATCATATTATTTACAAAAAGTGTTTTCGTAGAAAGGGATCTGATATTAAATAAGCCAAGCTTTATCATTTGTTTATCCATATTGCTTCTGTTTTTTATTTGTTGAACCTCAATTAAATTGTTAATCTTAACTTGGTTTGGACGTTTTTTGTATTTTCTAGTTCGGGGAACAGACACAGTGTGATATCTAGGTGAAAAAGTCTCTATGTGCTGAGAATTAACTGACCTCTGTGACGGGAGGCAGCTAGCAGACGGTCGGTTTAGCCAGTCTGTCTGCTTCCTGACCTGGGCCCCAGTTAGTCAAGTATAAACACTAAGACTATTTGCCATATTTCTAGAGAGAAGAGTGGCGCCACCCCAGGAGGGATGAAGACCATCTCTTTTAAACAGGTCAGGTCTGCCCCAAAAGCTCGTCCAATTGTCTATGAAACCTATGTTATTCTGTGGGCACCACTTAGACATCCAGCCATTGAGTGATGACAATCTGCTATGCATCTCATCACCACGGTAAGCAGGGAGGGGACCAGAGCATATTACAGTGTCTGACATCGTGCTTGCAAGTTCACACACCTCTTTAATGTTATTTTTAGTGATCTCCGACTGGCGAAGTCGAACATCATTAGCGCCGGCATGAATAACAATCTTACTGTATTTACGTTTAGCATTAGCCAGCACTTTTAAATTTGCCAAGATGTCAGGCGCTCTGGCTCCCGGTAAACATTTGACTATGGTGGCTGGTGTCTCTATATTCACGTTCCGTACAATAGAATCACCAATAACTAGAGCACTTTCATCAGGTTTCTCAATGGGTGCATCACTGAGTGGGGAGAACCTGTTTAATGTTTTGATCGGAACAGAAGAGCGGTGTTTTGACCCACGACTACGCTGCCTCACCGTCACCCAGTTGCCCTGCTGCAGGGGCTCTGTTTACGGAACCGAACAATGTACAGGAATCCCTGAGCTAGACGCATCCAAAGCCGTATCTAGAGCCCTAACATTTTTACTGTCCTCAATTAAAGTTTGGATGCGTGTCTCTAATTCTGAAATCTTCTCTGTCGGCCTAACTATTTCCCTGCATTTATCACATGTGAATCCCTCATCAGTGACAGAGATAGATAAACTGTACATGTGGCAAGAGGTGCAAGTAACAATGACAGGAGGAGCCATTACTCACCGTGCTTGATGAAAATTCTTACTGCGGTTGTTTGATGAACTTGTGAAAAACACTTCAAAAAACAGAGAGTGATAGTAAGATAAAGATTCTAGAGAAAAAATAAAATAAAAACAGCTACACGGAGCTACGATTTGCTACAGAAGGCCAACAGGAAGTAGAGAAAACACTGTCCAACAGCGACACCCGCAGGTCCCAAAGTGACAAATAACGGTGTGCTAAGCGAATATGTTTTGTGAAGCGCTTCGTGTTTTCGTTTCACCACTGAATGGGATCCTCATCTGGTGGAATACATGGCTCCAGCAAGAACTGTTCCCACTCGTCTCGGCTGGACTCTCTGTAATCATCGCTGACGAACTGGCTCATCCTTTTCCAACGAGTGGGCATTGCATCCTCTTTATCGTTGGTGACGGCGACTGCATCCGCACCACTTGCATCAAGGAAAATGTTCTGATAATGTTCAAAGAAGTTTTTTTTTCTTACTTCTCTCATGTTTTCATCGAGAAACCTGAGATGTTTGTGCCGAGGGTCTAGGGCAGAAGCGAGAAGAGGAGTTTTCACTGCATTCTCCAAGTTAGCTGTGTTTATTCATTGCTTGAGAGATGCCGCAACAATGTTCTTGAATTCGGTCATTTTCTATGATTCTCCACGCCATATTTGAAGTACTGTAGAAGACCGCAGTTCTTAGGGGCCGTTAACTTATCACGTCTTTTGCGCGCTCAAGTTCGTTATTTCCACTGTAGGCGCGCCGTATGTGCGCTCATAATGGAAGCGACGACGCGCCCGTTTTTTCCAGGCGCGTCCGCACTTCATCGAGGTCATTAGCAGACGCCTCAGGAGCGCTTCTGCCCGAGCGCCTTGGAAAGAAGGAGAAAGCAGCGCGCCCAGCGTTTTCCACGCGTTTTTAGGCGCAATATGTGAACGGCCCCTTAATCATTAATTATTTTTTGCTTGCATACATCTTCAAATATGCCGTGGAGAATCACAGAAAGTGACCAAATAAGGTTTTATTGTGAACATTTTTTTTTTTGCGAAATTTGAATATAATTTTTACTTATCGAATAATTAGAGCAAAACGAATGTTCGACTATCCGTGCACACCCCTAATTCACATACCTCACAAAATGTTCATGTACCTAGGTGGCTGCTCTTCAAACGGTTAGTTCACCAAATAATGAAAATTGTCATAATTTACTCTCCCTCATGTTGTTCCAGACCCACACAAACTCTGCTCATTTTTGGAAAACAAATGAATATATTTAATATTCTCTTAATTTGTGTCCTCCATTGCTAGTCTGGGAGACCAGTATTTTATTTGGAACATACATGTTTGCTATCATATAATTTAAGATTTATTCATATATATAAATATCGGAATGAATTACTTCTACAATAACTCTATTTATGAGGCTTTAAAATACTGATTATCTAGACTATAAATGGATTAACAAAATTATGAGAAAATTAAAAATATATTCATTTCAATATATTCAAGTCTTATAAGTTTGGAATGACATGAGGGCAAGTAAATGATTTTGTGTGTGAAATTTACCTTTAAGAGGGAAGACCAAGAATGATGACTCTCCAAATCAGACAAGACAACTCCAAAGTTGGTTTGAGTTCTGCAATGAACAACACAGACATCAATGGTTTTAATGAAATGAGCACGTAATCACACTGTTGTTGCATCAAAATGTGATGTAAACCTGCAGGAGACAACAGAAACATTTATTTTCTAAAAATAACTTACATAAAATCTCAAAAGAATAATGCTCTCCCATGTCTCTGGCTTTTAACATCTACCCAAACAAAAAACAAACATTATTTTACTCTTAGTAAAAAACAACAACAACTGATAACATGAAATTATGAAGTTTACTTGCCTTAAACTATCTTTCCCTGTCTTCTGAAGAAGCTGAGAAAACCACCTCTTCACACAAGCAGACTTCTGTGTCCTTAACTCCAGTTAGTTTGAGTTCTGCAAAGAGGGATATCAATGGTTTCAATAAAATATTAACATGTGATCACACTGTTGTTGCATCAAAATGTGAATTAAACAGGGAGGACACAACAGAAACATAAATTTTCAAAAAAATAAATAACTCACATCAGTCTCAAAAGAATGAAGTTATCTTGTCTCTGGATTTCAACATCTACAAAAACAAACATTATTTTAGTCTTAGTAAAAATAAATATAACGTTGTTATTCTGAAGTTTACTCTCCTTAAACCCGTCTGTCCCTCTCTTCAGAAGAACATCCTCCTCCTCACAGTCTGAGACTCTCACACAAACAGCTTCTGTGTCTTTAACTCTCGGCGCACAGCGCTGACACAATGAAGACACGAGCTGGACAAGTCTGAAATATTACATGTAAAACATACTTTTAACAGTTACCACTTCAACAGCCTCAAAATAATTATGCTAGTCTTTCCTACACAATGCTGTTTCCTTTAGGAGACAAACATACATTCAGTTTAACCGCGAAAAAAAAGACAAATTAACATGAGTGTAACCGTGACCATAACCGTCTATTGACGCCTCAAAAAGTACAGATAATGTAAAATTGTATGAAAATATGCCAAAATACATTCACTGACGTTATATTAAAATGACCTCTTCCGTTCAGTAACGTTAAATGTTGCCGTTAAGACCTCCGTGTCTGAGGCGAAAACCGCGTCCGTTTTTTTTTTTTTTTTTGTAATATAACGTTAAGCTTCTTTGTTTCCGCCTTTCATACAACCGGGTAAACAATAAACGATAAATTTACATTTTGAATATTTACTTACCATAGTCTTTCACTCGCTTCTCGCTTCATTCACGCTGAGAAAATGGCGGCTGCTCGCACTGGAGACGTACGATCTTGACGTGACGTGCGTGCTCTCCTTCACGTCCGCGTTCTCAACCCAGTCCCGCTGGGTTGAAACGAAGAACAATTTTCAACCCAAACTTGGATTAAAACATCCCAAAATCCTATCCAGCGGCCTCAACCCAGCATTTGGGTTGGAAAAACAACCCAGCGTTTTTTAGAGTGTAGACTAGAAAAATTTGTTGGCATAAATGGAAGTGCATTAGCATGGTTTAAATCGTACTTATATGACTGCCATCAATTTGTAGCAGTGAATGAAGAGGAGTATCAGCAGTATCATATCGATCACAAGTGCAGAATGAAGTACCTCAAGGCTCAGTACTAGGGCCATTACTCTTCACACTTTACATGTTACCCTTGGGAGACATCATCAGGAAACATGGTGTTAGCTTTCACTGTTATGCTGATGACACTAAGCTGTATATTTCTTTGGGGCCCAGCAAAATATACCAATTAGAAAAATTAAGCTATTAATTATAGGACCTAAAAACTCTTCATGTAATAACCTAGAACACTGTCTAAGACTTGATGGCTGCTCTGTCAATTCTTCGTCATCAGTTAGGAACCTAGGTGTGCTATTTGACAGCAATCCTTCCTTAGAAAGCCAAGTTTCTAGCATTAGCATTTTTCCATCTCAAAAATATATCTAAATTACGACCTATGCTCTCAATGTCAAATGCAGAAAAATTAATCCAAGTGTGTATGAACTCAAGGTTAGATTATTGTAATGCTTTATTGGGTGGATTTTCTGCACGCTTAATAAATATACTACAGCTAGTCCAAAATGCAGCAGCTAGAGTTCTTACTAGAACCAGGAAGTTTGATAATATTAGCCCGGTTTTTCAACACTGCACTGGCTACGTATTAAACAATGTATAGATTTTAAAATCTTGCTTATTACTTATAAAGCACCTCAGTATTTGAACGAGCTCTTGTTACATTATAGTACTCTGCGTCCGCTTCGTTCTTAAAACTCAGGCAATTTAATAATACCTAGAATATCAAAATCAACTGCGGGCGGCATATCCTTTTCCTATTTGGCGCCTAAACTCTCCAGACCAGATGGTGGATCAGCACCTAGAAAGGACCTCTACATCCCTGAAAGACAGCGGAGACCAGGACAACTAGAGCCCCAGATACAGATCCCCTGTAAAGACCTTGTCTCAGATGACAACCAGGACAAGACCACAGGAAACAGATGATTCTTCTGCACAATCTGACTTTGCTGCAGCCTGGACTGGAACTACTGGTTTCGTCTGGTCAGAGGAGAACTGGCCCCCGACTGAGCCTGGTTTCTCCCAAGGTTTTTTCTCCATTCTGTCACCGATGGAGTTTCGGTTCCTTGCCGCTTCAATGATGAATCTGCCTTTAATTATCATTTTGCATTATTGACACACGGTTTTCCTAATTAATGTTGTTAAGTTGCTTTGACACAATCTGTTTTGTATAAAGCACTATATAAATAAAGGTGACTTGACTTGACTATTACATTATTACTGTAATAAAATGTTGATAATGTAATACTTTTCTCAAACTTATTAACTTATATATATATACTTATCAACTTATATATATATTAGGTCATAATGTAATTACAAATATTACATTATGAGAAATTTATTACATTATAAACTCAACAAAATTGTCATATTGTCATAATTGTAATACGCTTTTTAAACATAAAAACATTGGTTTAAACTACCTATGAAATGCACCAGATTTAAATATTCATTATCATCATAATCATGGTACAATACTTCCAAGTCAAAGACTATAAACTGTTTTCCCTTTTCTGATATTTTAGTAATCATCATAAATGATATATTGCTTGAAAGCATAGAAGCCCAAGATTCATCCTGTGAAAACTATTTTGAAATCAGACATTGCATTACTATGGAAAAACTTTAGGCAGTCTCCTCCCCTTTAGTGTGCGGTGTCAAGTGTCAAATTACAAAATTCATTATGGTCTTTTCAAATCAAAACGTTTTATAATATTGACATAAAACATATCATTGAAAAGGTCTCAGTCTCAGGATTCCATATTTTATTTATAAAATATATTTTGTGGTAGAATAGAATATTTATATTGACAGAGAAATCTAGACAAATTTGGAACATAACTTATTTTGACATAAGGCTTTGCATTTTTTAGCAATTTTAAAGCAAAATATATTTATTTTAAAATATTTGTTTTATATTAAATATAATACAAATTGTACAGTGCATTTTCTTTACAATAAATTGTAACTTCTGTTACTTTTTGATATTTAATTTTTTTGAAATAATCGAATTCTGCAGTAATCTGCTTTCTTTAAAAAGAGACCAATTTAAGTTTGGCTAGTGTTTTTAAAAATGGGGATAACAGTTAAGGGGTTAAAAGAGAATATTATGAGTTGCTACATGGCACAGACGAACAAAGTATACATTAGGCTTTACTGCATGGACTTAGCAGAATAGCGCTCCAGTAAAATGTAGTCACAGCTCTTTATATGTCATTGGCTAGCACTGACTGTCATGAAGTAGTTAGTACCTCTGATTAGATGACTTTGTTGCTAAGATTACTGCATTACTAGTTCTGCAAAGGAGTTACAACACAGAACTAAGCTAATGTGATGTCTTTTTTCCATTATAGCTGGCTTTTTCTTGTGCATGTGCACAGTGACTCATCTGTTTACCCCTGTCTGCTCAATTTCAGTTTGTTTTATATGCTTTTGTGTTACATCACAACTGAGAGGAATTGTATTTTTTGGAAGGTACAACATTTCCAAGCAGTTCTACATTGCTCCCAGTATTATGCCATGATAAATTCCAGTACTTCAGCTATTTTATTATTTATATATATATATTTTTTTTCCATTAATTGTCATGTTTCTATTTCTGTGCACACAAATACGTATTTTTTTTTTATATATAATTTTGCTTTAATGACTCAGAATGGAATGCTAACATCATTCTTTTTTTTCTTTTTTTTTGTATAGTACAGGTTTAACATTTTATTTTAAGGACTAATTCTCTCTATTAACTAGCATGCATATTATTAGCACATTGGCTGTTTATTATAATGCTTGATTCTGGCTCATCCTCGTTCCTGTAGCTCAACTGGTAGAGCATTGCATTAGCAAGCAAGCAAGCAAGCACAAGGTTGGGGGTTCGATTCCCCGGGAACACATGATAGGTAAAAATTGATTGCCAGAATGCACTGTAAGTCGCTTTGGATAAAAGCATCTGCTAAATGCATAAATGTAAATTTAAAATTTAACTGAAGTCAGCACTAGGCCTATACTCTTGGTAGCAGTGCCGTGCACAAGGGAGGCGGGGGGTCTCGAGCCCCTGCCCCTTTGAGGTCCGTCGCTAAAGTGCCCCCAGTCCAAGATTTCTGCTAAGGGTAGGGGTGTGCGATATGGAGATCGCTGATAAGCTGGTTGTTATCGCTGAATAACCCCCTTCAGTGTGATACAAGTCTTGATCACCCTGGTAGGGGTTATTCTGCAGTAACAACCGGCTGGATGTACATTATCCCTTACTTACAAAGCACATATTAATGCCTTATTCTCCATGACCAAATTTTATATCACAGGAACTTAACCATTACCTTACTAATAGTTAGTTAATAGTGAGAGTTGGTCCCCTAAAATGTGACCGTACAAGGTAGTATACACTGTATACTTTGTTATATTTTTAGAAAATTGTTATATTTCTGTTAATGTAATTCAACATAAATGAAGACAGCAAACAATAATGTAATATCATTACATAATTGTTTGCATTCGTATTTGTATTTGTAGAAAATGTTTAATTATCTTAAAAGTAATGTCACAATGCAAATTATTGTAACTGTGCAGAATCACTTTATTAAAGCAATTCACTTTCGTATTTATTTTGTTGATTTTGAGGTGAAATATAACATGCACATGTTCTTGATACTGTAGGTTTTGTGAGATAATCCAGTTCTAAAATATTATTAGGTAACTAAGTTAAATTTTGTACAGTGTTTCACTGGGTTAAACTTACTTAAATATATATGTATACTATAACTATAACATGAACAGAGAATTTGACATCATAGATGCAACCGTCTACACCCCCCCCCCCCCCCCCACAAATACTCCTAGTGAAGATGGTGTAATCATGAGTGAGCTGTAATTAGGCCATGCTTGTTATTTTACGTTTAGAGAACACAGTAATTACTCGCAAAGTATCACTCCCAGAGAGAGAGAGAGAGGCAGACTGAGGGAAAGCAGACAAGGTGGAGGGACATAACTGGATACTTGATAACATAAAGAGAGCCATAGTTGGGAGAATCTTGACTGAAGAAGTAAACTTTCACCTCACTCATTTACTCACACACGCATTGAGATTTGTGTGACAAACTAGAAAAGGAAATGAATTCTACTGAGTTTATGAACTGAAAAAAAAACACTCTTTGTACACTCTTTGTTTTATTCCTATTTGTACTAGTCATGAGAATCAAGTTTTGTTTTTTTTGTTTTTTTAAGTATTTTGTAGTAGTCAATTAATTATTTTGTCCAAATTGAACAAGATTACTTCAAGCATATTGCTAACAAAACTTATTTAGTTGACTTTACTTAAACATTGAAGTACTTATCCAAACCTTTAACCACAATTCCCCAAAACATTCATCTGAGCAAGCAAATTTTTAAGTGAAATAATTTTTTGGAAGTTTCCACCATGTAGTGTAGTGAAGCTAGTCTTCACTCACTGACCATTTACCAATGAAGTAAATTTGAAACATCTTGTGCTATTCAATTGTTTTTACATTTTGTTTGGTTTTATGTTATATTATTGATAAAAATAAAATAAAACTCCCACTGTGACGAGTGGGGCGGGGCCGAGAGGCGTGGGAACGGAGCGAGGCCAGTGGAGTGATTGGAAATGAGCGACAATTGCTCGACCCACCTGTCTCGAGTCCCACGGAGGAGATGGAGGGATATAAAACAGGAGCGATGACAGTGACGAACGAGAGAAGACCAGGCCTGGGATTTATTTTGTGTTTTGATTTTGTTTGTGTTTTGTGTTTATTTTATTATTAAAGCTCTCATTTTGATTGCCCGCTGGTTCCCGCCTCCTTTGTCCCGATGATTGTGAAGTTTTTATTGTTACACCCATGTTACTGGTCGATACTGTATAGAACACATAATGTATAACACAACTTTTGCCGTGAAGATAACCTCAGCTGCTGACATCGCATTTAAATTTCTACTACACCTATCAGCATACCCCTGAAGAGCTCTATTACAGGGGTTTCCACTGCGGGTTATGCACAACAAACATCCACACCATTTTCATTTTTGTTTACGCAGAATTGTAACTCTACCATCTAAATATTGCGGCAGAATTCGA
Source organism: Carassius carassius (assembly GCF_963082965.1). Taxonomy (NCBI): domain Eukaryota; kingdom Metazoa; phylum Chordata; class Actinopteri; order Cypriniformes; family Cyprinidae; genus Carassius; species Carassius carassius. The sequence goes on along the minus strand of NC_081800.1, from coordinate 2,746,927 downwards.
GCCTCGTCAGACCAGGCATCCAGTTTCCATTCTTCTATTGTGTAATTTGGGTGAGCCTATGCACACTGTAACTTCACTTTTGGTGTGGTCTTCTGCTGCTGCAGCCCATCTGTTTCAAGATTCAATGTGTGGTGCATTCAGAAATGCTCTTCTCAAACCACGGTTGTAGAGACTTTTGGCCTTCTAGCAGCTTGAACCAGTCTGGCCATTCTCCTCTGACCTCTGACATCAGCAGAGCAGTTAAGCCCACAGTACTGACTACCCTAGAGATGATTGTTCATGAAAATCCTAGTAGATCAGAGCAGATCCTCTTCACCATCCCTATATGCCTTAAGGACATAGAGATGTTGTCACGTGATTGGCTACGTAGACATTTGTCTTAATGAGCTTGAACAATACATACAGTATGGTTGAAAATTCTAAAATGATCTCTAGAAGGATGTTATCGAACCAGGTCTTAAGAGATCTTATAAAATAAAAGTTGTGTCTACTTGGGATATGGTGGAACAGGAGAGTTGCTTCTGTTTTAAATGGGCTTTGCAAATCATCTACAAATAATCTAGGTTTTGGAAAAAATCATATAGAGCTACAGGGTTTACTTGCATTTCTAAAGCACTAAACAATTTTTACAATCATTTTAACAAGTTGTCAGAAACAGCTATTTTAGTTTTTTTTTTTTTTTTTTTTTTTATAATTAATTTTTAGAAAGAAGACTGTAATAGTGTAGGTTGCCTTGAGCATCAGTGAGGTCAGGCACTAAAACTGGTTGACTACGCTTGGCTCACTGTCCAAAAACTGTTTCAAAAAAGTTGAAATCCAACAATTATCTGGAGTTGTATAAAGACACATTTAGCCCCCCATAAAAAATAATAATAATAAAACAAATAAAATAAAAACATTCTGCTTAATTGCAAGAGTCAGGGGAGAGGATGGAAAAATGTAACTCTAAATTACTTTTGTTCATGGTGCAAGAACATTATAAGTGGGCACCAGGAGAAAATTCTACAAAAATCTAAAATCTGTGGCATTAATCAGAGCATTTCACAGAGGAACCATGACTCTCTGATGTTTGATCTCTGTATATTTGACTTTAGAGAGATGACCAAGGGCTGCTTACATAAGGCTGACTGTTTGCAGTATGAAAGGTTTCTCTATATAGACTGAAGGGCGCAGTGAGAGTACAGTAAATATGAGGGGCATGTTGACACAACACAGAACAGACAGTGAGTACCCATCTGCGTTCATTCACTCACAATATCTAAATTATTTCATATGCAGCCTGTGCGAGCTTGCAGTGGTATAAACACATGCACACACACACACATGACATGCAATTCAGTCATTAATACATGACACAAGTTGCATATATGCATTAAAAACTGCATAATGATGATGCACAATACTATATTCTTAAACTTTTTCACATTATATCCTCCATTTCTCTTTCTGTAACTGACATTTTACTTTAGAATTGTATTTATTTGTTTGGGTTTGGAACAACACAAGGATGATTAAATTGTGATTAATAATGAGCATGAGTAAAAATGCCTTAATGCTTTCTGCTTTTCTGGCTGTGCACCAGGTTTGGTTCTATGATATATCTTATGTGTGGTAAGGTGGACGAACGGAATGCTGAAATATGACACTTAAAAACTGTGTAGCTGTGAGAACCGACTCCACAATGCCCTAATCATATGACAGTTATCCTCTTACAGGGGTGAAATTTTCAACTAGACATTTAGAGAGCAGCAGATAGGAATGACTTTTAAAAAGACTCCTATAGTACAGAGGAAGTAAGAGGGAAAAGCATGCTGATGGAGTTTGCTCCTCAGCATATGTAAATGAATCCAGAAATCCTGCTGTATTCATGGAGTTAAGTGAATTTTATTTTAAATGTTTAAAGGGATAATTCACCCAAAAATTTAAAAAAAATTGCATACATAGTGCTTTAAACAAAATACATTGCGTCAAAGCAACTGAACAACATTAGTTAGTAAAACAGTGTCAATAATGCAAAATGACAGTTAAAGGCAGTCATCAATATGGATATGTACTGGATCCGGGTGACTGCAGTGACCCTCTGATCTGGATACAGACTGGATCTGGTGGCTACGGTGACCTCGGAACAAGAGAGAAACAGACTAATATTAGCGTAGATGCCATTCTTCTAATGATGTAGCAAGTACATAGGGTGTTATGGGAAGTGTTTCCGGTTCCGGTTTACCTAATTAATGCAGCCTAAAAATCCTTTAACGGATTTGGATAGACCATTACAATCGAACAAGGCATAACACAGTGTTCACCAACAACAGAAACACCACTCACTTTCACGCAAACATAAGTAAAGATTTCATTCAAAAAGCTGAGTAAGGTCAAGGCTTGTATAATACGGGGTCTGTTTGTGCAAAAATGTAAATATATAGTTAAAATTTACCAGATGTAACATTATTTAGGTTTTTACACACACTTCACATTATAAACAGGTCTTAAATTTCAGAAAGGGGAATGTTCATCAGAAACTTCAAATTAATAAATAACTTACGACTGGATAAAGTAGAATGTATGCAAACTCTCCATTTACCCCAGCCAATGCTAGTTGCTCTCCATACTGCATGTATGGGTATCCAAAAACATAACGATATAGAAGGATTTAACGTCATTCATCTGTAACTGAAGCCTTTCTGTAAATACAGAAACATTTGCCTCACCACAGGGCCACTTAAGAATAATCTTTCTACTTTCTGCTCATGTTTTCACATTCGTGATGAAGTGGAAATCTAAGGTATCTGGAGATGAGGCCACAGACATCATAATTGTTTAAAAAAAAACTGAATCATCGTTTGATCATCTTTTCCGCTTTGACTGTGTTTCATTCTCAGGCATGCTAAGCCGTAGTTTAGCTCTAGTTTTCTAGGCAATCAGAATGAAGTTTTGAAACCAGGGCACTACAGTAGCGTCATGTTTTCCACAGGGAGAAGCCCATCACGATCCCCTGGGAGCATGTGCGTGTGGTTATAATTATCCTGCACCAATAAAATGTAACAACAGCCTAACCTTGTCCAATGTCTCACCTTGTGCGGCCACACCCTCCAATAAAATGCATTTGAATATAAAGAGCGTTAGCTGGAGAATGTGCTTAGCTGTGCCTGCTAAGCAAAATCTCAGAATAACTGCTCTCAGGACTCCTCTTACTGCCACAGCTAAGGGGCTAACCTTGCCTTAAATATCCCTTGCATTTAATTCATATCCCCCCACAACACACTGTGTGCTATTGATCCTGACTTTGTCTCTTTTTGGACCTCTGTGACCTCAAGAGGGGAGTCAGCATCAACCTGCAAACTTGGGAACGGAGTTCAAGGAGAGCTCGTGTTTGTGTTAGCCATTGAGCCATTCATCCCAAAGAAACGTTACAAATGATATGGTTGCAAATTCTTTCTCCACAACAGCAAGAAAATCAAGAGTGACTTTTATTTTTTATTTAATTTAATTTTTTTTTATGTTGGCTGTGCTAATGAAATGTAAGTAGACATCTAAACAGTGTTGGGGAGTAACTAGTTACATGTAACGGCGTTACGTAATTTAATTACAAAATTATTGTAACTGTAATTAGTTACAGTTACTACGAAAAAATGAGTAATTAAATTACAGTTACTTATGAAATTTTTAACGATTACAAAGGGGATTACATTTGAATATTTACACACATCCACGTACAGATTTAACTGATTTCTTTCCCAAATTGCACTGGCAATTCTGAGACATACCGCCCAAATAATTTCCGGGATGCGGAAATACAGTCTGGTTCGTAGAATCCAGTCATAAAAACGGAATGCCTACCGCGGACGGAATATGCCACATTTTGGATAACTAAATCAAAAGTAGGTCAGTACACTTGAATCAAAACATGACATGGACTAGTGTCTGTGAATATCAAGCCCCAAAAATGCAATATATGACTTGCACATTCTGCGTGTCTGTGGAAATCAGGCGCGGACTGGACACCGGGAGAACCTGGACAATTCCCGGTGGCCTGGCAGCCGATTTTGCCCCACTATTTAATATCATTATTGTATACTAAAGCGATCATTTGCGAATCCGCCATTTGATAATTAAATCTCTAATAAGTCATGAATTGTTAGTCATGACTCGCGCGCTCTCCGCGCCTCCGCCAAACGGGTTGGATCAGACTCAATCAATGTAATCAATCAGAGTAATCAATGCGAGAGAACAAGAGAGAAAAGAGTGGACTGTGGAAGCGCACAGCTGGAGCAGAGAAGCAGAACTACTGTTCAGGGTTTTAGGTCAGTTTAATCTGTAAATATGCTTTTTTGTCTTTGTTTTTATATTTAATTAATCAAGCAGCAGCACGTTGCTCATCAGCCATCACTCAAAATACTATATAAAGGACATCATTATTATCTGTTGTAATGTTACAGTAGGAATTTAGCTGAAAAAAATTCAGATTTTTTTTATAGGTTTAGGGGGAGCTACGAGAGACAACAACACAACCCTTACGAAAATTAACATTTTAATATTTAACTATAAATCCAGAGAAAATGGTTACTATTGTTTAACTGTGGTAACCAAAAATGTAAAATTATTTTACAAATGTATTTATTTAAAAATAAATACAAATCCATTTGCAAAAAAACAAAACAAGGTTATTTTACTTTTATATAGGCTAATAAAAGCAAGGTTAATTTTTGTAAGGGAAAAACATGACTTGTGTACAGTATTAGGATTTTTCTATAAAGATATTGTAGTATTGTAGAGTATTGTATTGTAAAGTATAGTTTTGTTCAATCTTGAGTATTAAAGTCATGAGAGAGATGGATAACAGAGCAAAATAAAGAGACTGAAGAGAAAAATGGGTGTGAACGTGCAGTTCAGGAGAGAACTTTTAATTATTTAGCATGTCCCCAAATTAAAGATTTAAACCTTTTTTTATGTCAGGTCCATACAAAAAATAGTTTTGTCCATGAATTTGTTTGTATGAGTTTGAATTTTCCAGTCTGAATTTTTTTCCCAGTCTGCCCCTCCTGTAAATTAATGGCAAAGACATGGTTTCATTTACTACACATAGGCCTACTGAAGCTCGCAGTGTTTTCAACCTCTGCCATCTCAATATACTGTAGGAGTACACGAGCACATAAACATAATTTCTAGAACTGCTCTGTGTCACTTCATGTGCATTTTACTTATTTTGAGAAAACTATCATCATATACAAAGAGACAGCAGTTTAAAAAAACACCAATGTTTCAGGAGTTTAGTACACAGAATACGTCACATGCTTATTAGATAAATGTATTTAAGTTGATGTATATGCTTTCATTTATTATTCTTTAATTTTCACAAATTTAGAAAAGTAATCAAAAAGTACTCAAAAGTAATTAGTTACATTACTTTAATAAAGTAATTGAAAAAGTTACACTACTATTACATTTTAAACAGGGTAACTTGTAATCTGTAACCTATTACATTTCCAAAGTAACCTTCCCAACACTGCATCTAAATATCCTGCATAGAATCTAAAAACACTACATAACTACAGACAGTTCTTGAAAAACTACATGTATCTAGTTTTCAAGATATCTTGAATTAACTTTCTTACCCCATTTGTATTTTTGCCCATTATAAAAGTAAAACTCACTTATGTATATATATATATATATATATATATGCATTTTCATATTACCATATGTGTTGCCAGGCTATCTGTGGTCCTGAGGAAAGAAATGCTCAAAGAGCTGGGGCATCATGTTTACAACTTCACATAGATTTCATCCTAAATGTGTGCTAATGCACAAAAGCTAGATTTTGCATACGTACAAAAGTTTTCAGATTTATAAAGCCATGTAACATGCGAAAAATTCCCTTTGTAATAACCAGTCAGCAGAAGATTGTGCATATATGAATGTCCACCAGGCACCCTGCCTCAAAACAGCCATATATGGAGCGTACAACACCCACTTTTAATATGCATAACATCATCTGCATATCATTTCCATGCATATTTCATCCACGTGACAGCATGTTTAACGCATGTTAAAGGTACAATACATTAGGAAAATAGGAGATACGTACTATAAATGCTTTTTGAGACATCACATTGCTATTCAAATTTATGCAATTTTGCCTATAAAAGTAAAAATATACTTAAGAATGTTTATAGCTTATATTTGAATGGATATGCTGACTCAGCATGTCAATAACAAAACACTTTGGAAATAAAACGCATATATCTTACAGTTTCCTTCAAATTCTATCTTTCAAATATGGTGTTTGTCACAATATTGGGAAAGGCACAAAAGGGGTTATCATTAGGCTACTGTCTGTGTGCGACACACCTGTGAACAAAGGTTCTAGAGTACTGTCATCAAACCTGTTCAAATCAGCCGATCAACGAGTGCATCCTTATGTCTGTCTTTACCATCTATGTTCCAAAACCAAGTTCACATCAATGAGTATTATTCAGGCAAAAGTATTCTCTCAGAACATGAGTCTTGCTATGTAGAACACAATTTAAAGTGGAATTGCCATGCGCCAAGCAATCCTCGCTGTGATTAAAAAATTTAATCGCATACCACAGGAAAAATTTTCAAAAGCAGCATATCCACTGAAAATATTTATCTTTAAATACATCTAAAACATTTAGTTATTTTGGATATTAATTTCATGAAATTTCAGTGCTTAACTCCATTACTGAGAATATCATATTTAATCTAAATGTGTATGTCAAATGTAAAACATACTGTTTAGGAGAGGAAGAATTGTATAAACTTGTTAAATCATCTAAACCAACAACATGTATGTTAGACCCTATACCATCTAAGCTCCTAAAAGAGGTGCTTCCTGAAGTCATAGATCATCTTCTGACTATTATTAATTACTCATTGTCATTAGGATATGTCCCTAAAACCTTCAAACTGGCTGTTATTAAGCCTCTCATCAAAAAACCACAACTTGACCCCAAAGAACTAATTAATTATAGACCAATCTCGAATATCCCTTTTCTGTCCAAGATACTAGAAAAGGTGGTATCATATTATGGTATTATATTTCTTCTTAGAGAAAAATTGTATATGTGAGGATTTCCAGTCAGGATTTAGACCGTAACATAGTACTGAGACTGCTCTCCTTAGAGTTACAAATGATCTGCTCTTATCATCTGATCGTGGGTGTATCTCTCTATTAGTTTTATTGGATCTTAGTGCTGCGTTTGACACAATTGACCACAACATTATTTAGCATAGACTTGAACACTTTGTTGGCATTACTGGAAGTGCATTAGCATGATTTAAATCGTACGTATATGGCCGCCATCAGTTCGTAGCAGTGAATGAAGATGTATCATATCGATCACAAGTGCAGTATGGAGTACCTCAAGGCTCAGTACTAGGGCCGCTACTCTTCACGCTTTATATGTTACCCTTGGGAGATATCATCAGTAAACATGGTGTTAGCTTTCACTGTTATGCTGATGAAACTCAGCTCTATATTTCTTCACGGCCCGGTGAAACAAACCAATTTGAAAAACTAATGGAATGCATAGTCGATATAAAAAACTGGATGACGAGTAATTTCTTACTGCTAAATTTTGAAAAAACAGAGGTGTTAATTATAGGACCTAAAAACTCTGCTTGTAATAACCTAGAACACTGTCTTAGACATGGTTGCTCTGTCAATTCTTCGTCATCAGTTAGGAGCCTAGGTGTGCTATTTGATCGCAATCTTTCCTTAGAAAGCCTCGTTTCTAGCATTTGTAAAACTGCATTTTTCCATCTCAAAAATATATCTAAATTACGGCCTTACTCTCAATGTCAAATGCATAAATGTTAATCCATGCATTTATGACCTCAAGGTTAGATTATTGTAATGCTTTATTGGGTGGTTGTTCTCTACGCTTAGTAAACAAACTACAGCTAGTCCAAAATGCAGCAGCAAGAGTTCTTACTAGAACCAGGAAGTATGACCATATTAGCCCGGTCCTGTCAACACTGCACTGGCTCCCTATCAAACATCGTATAGATTTTAAAATATTGCTTATTACTTATAAAGCCCTGAATGGTTTAGCACCTCAGTATTTGAATGAGCTCCTTTTACATTATAATCCTCTACGTCCGCTACATTCTCAAAACTCAGGCAATTTGATAATACCTAGAATATCAAAATCAACTGCGGGCGGCAGATCCTTTTCCTATTTGGCCCCTAAACTCTGGAATAACCTACCTAACATTGTTCGGGAGGCAGACACACTCTTGCGGTTTAAATCTAGATTAAAGACCCATCTCTTTAACCTGGCTTACACATAACATACTAATATGCTTTTAATATCCAAATCCGTTAAAGGATTTTTAGGCTGCATTAATTAGGTAAACTGGAACCGGGAACACTTCACATAACACCCTATGTACTTGCTACATCATTAGAAGAATGGCATCTACGCTAATATTTGTCTGTTTCTCTCTTATTCCGAGGTCACCGTAGCCACCAGATCCAGTCTGTATCCAGATCAGAGGGTCACTGCAGTCACCCGGATCCAGTACGTATCCAGACCAGATGGTGGATCAGCACCTAGAAAGGAACTCTACTGCCCTGAAAGACAGCGGAGACCAGGACAACTAGAGCCCCAGATACAGATCCCCTGTAAAGACCTTGTCTCAGAGGACCACCAGGACAAGACCACAGGAAACAGATGATTCTTCTGCACAATCTGACTTTGCTGCAGGCTGGAATTGAACTACTGGTTTCGTCTGGTCAGAGGAGAACTGGCCCCCCAACTGAGCCTGGTTTCTCCCAAGGTTTTTTTCTCCATTCTGTCACCGATGGAGTTTCGGTTCCTTGCCGCTGTCACCTCTGGCTTGCTTAGTTGGGGTCACTTTATCTACAGCGATATCGTTGACTTGATTGCAAATAAATGCACAGACACTATTTAACTGAACAGAGATGACATCACTGAATTCAATGATGAACTGCCTTTAACTATCATTTTGCATTATTGACACACTGTTTTCCTAATGAATGTTGTTCAGTTGCTTTGACGCAATGTACTTGACTTGACTTGACTTTAAAATCATTCTGTTTGCTTCATTATTTCACTCACTCCAGTAAAAGAGTGTGTACGCATGGTCTACTGTAAAGTGTCTGTATGGTGCGCACATATTTATGGCTAGTTTATTTTTTTATAAATCCTAATATGTGCTTATAAAATTATATAACAATTATACATCAGGCCCCTGATCTTTCCAGTACTTGTCTAACACTTAATATGTGGTGTTGAGCTCGTGGTTACAGCTCTGGGCTGCAAGCCGAAAGGTTGTGGCTTTTGAAGCTTAGAAGTATGAATGAGCCAAATATTGGACAGTTAATGAAGTCAAAATCTGGTTTTACCAATACTGTACACGAACAAATGGCATTTAACACAGAATGGAGGACGATTTGGCCTACTTTGGTTCAAAGGCACTCTGTGACCTTTTCAGAGCTGGGTTTGGGAGCAAAGCATGACTGCTACTTGAACTGCTACTTGACTTGGCCTGTCCGCAGACCGCATGATGCATACTGTGTTCTGAAACGGACTGAATGGGTGATTTCTCTTGTGATTGGCTTGCCATTATGCAGCATCTGGACATTCTGGAGGTCACGTTTCTGTTGTTCTTAGCAACCTACATTTAATATTTCCAAGTAAGAACTTGTGGAGACATTTGCTAATGTTTATGATGTTGAATACTGAATGTTTGAAAGATATCAATGCATTTTGTTTGAGGCATAGTAGCTTTGATGCTCATCTGACACCTGACTCTCTTTTGTAACAATTGGGCAGTTCTGCAGCAGGTTTAATGGCAGTATTCAAAAGTTTGGCTCATGTGGCTATTTGTTAGTAAATGTGGATGACACACACATACAGTAATATGTGTAGTTTTCTTGTATCATGCCAATAGCGGGAAATGAGTCATTACACACCAACTGGCAAACCAAAAAGCTCTTTCTTTAAGAGAGATTTGTTTAAATTGGATTGGCTGTTGTTTTGGCTGTCAATTTGTATTTTCTAAGCCAAATTTAAAGCTGTATAATCCAAATTTAATTTAATCTAATCTTATAACAAGTAGCATGGTTAATATGGAAAAATGTATGTGTTTGCGTAAGAAATGGGAAGTCCTTTCACCATGATTACCAAGAATCACTGCTTTGGCACTTCCTCATAAAAGGCAGTTTCCATATGATGCAATTAATAATGCAACCACTGATGTCTGTTGCATGTGTAATGAGTGAACATCGATAAAATCAGAAATTAAAATTGTTGAAATAAAATATTTATGTGTGAGAAACAGATTTACCAAGCAGCTTCATCTCCCTTGAATAAGAACCCTGAGGTTTATATTGTGGCAGTTCTTGTCATGAGAAAGACAATACGGCAATACAAAATAAAAATAAATAAAACCCAGCTTCAAACTAAAGAAATCAGCAGGTTTTGTATAGTGGAATTAAACTTATATAATCAAAACTTATAAAATCTAAAAATCTAAAATCTCATGACAGTTTTCACCACCACAAATGGACATTACGCATACTAGTTTTCATAAAAAAATAAATAAAAAAAACTGGCGAAATGGCATTAATCACAACTAAATGTTTCAACCAATCAACATGCTTGAAATTAGAGCCATTGTTTGTGTATGGGAAGGTTTAACAAAGCAAAACCAAGTAGCCCTTGCAGCAAAACAATAGGAGTGTAAATCGGTTGGTTCGTCACGATACAATATCGATTATCATACCCAGCGATACGATATTTTTCGCTATCTCAAAAAATTCTACGATACAATTACGATTCGATTCGATGCAGCAGTATATCAATCGATATATTGATATTTTGATTTCTATTTTAAACAACAATCTACATTTTTATTAACTCACAAATGCAAAGTAAATATAAAACAAGAACATTATCTGAAATTTTTACATTTCAGATAAATGTAAATCAGAAATTTACATTTACATTTATTTATTTTTAACAAAAAATTATATATATATATATATATATATATATATATATATATATATATATAATTGTTGTGAAATGCGATTAATACAGATTAATCATTTTTTATGTTAAAACGGTTATTTAGTCAGGAGCAGTGAGCACTTATATTTGTCTTGGACAGCATTAGATGTATCATTAGTTTGCTTTCACTTTAAGAACAAAGCACGGATTTAATATATGCCTTTGAACTGTTTACGTCAAGACACATGCCTAACCGACTGTGTTTAATAGGATATTCGCCAAAATGCACATTTTGATATAACTGTGTCTGTATTTATTCATCCATGCACAAAAAAGCGGAAGAGATCTCAATTTAGTAATCGCACGGTCTAGACGCGGCTGTGTCACGGTTGGTAAACGTTGGCCTCGAGTTTTGCACTATGTGGGTGGCAGTGTTGTGCATGAACGCGTTCAATGAACGATGTTCACTGAACGACGTTCACTGAACGCGTTCATATTTTCGCCGAACGCTGAACTGAACGAATCACTTTTCATACAATGAACGTGAACGAGAGCGGCGCTCACTCTGGCAGGAAAGAACAGAACGCGCAGTTCACGTTCACGCTCACGCTCATTTGAAAAGTCAGGTTTTACCAGGGCTTAATTTGAGCCGGAACATGTTCCGTCACATCCGACATTGGATCCGCCACCTCCTGTGTCACTAAAATTAATTGCCTAAATGAAAAAAAAAAATTACTGTTTGTGTAGTGTTCAATGTTTGTGACACATGACTTGCGCGCTTGTTGTACTAGTTGAGATTGCTGTTAGCCTCGATCGTTTCACGCAGGGGGAAAATGTCAAAAAGACAGGAAAGTTTGCTTAACTTTTTCAAATACGCTGGACAGTCAGATCCCAAACAAGCCAAAATCGTTTCCGCTGATCAAAAAAGAGACCACGGTGGACACAGAAGCCTAGTATCGATATCTCGTTATTTCGACATAATAAGGGGACATTCTAATCTGCATTAAGCCACATTAAGCATCCTTATAATGGTTTTCTATGGGTGGAAAATGCTTAACCGTTCAAATTATGGGCTCATCTGATATTTTGTACATAGCATAGCCTATTTGTTAGGATTTTAGTATCATAATTATTAGGCTAATAAATGCATGCACAATTATCCGTGAACTTGATTTGAAAAAATGCCTTTCAACTTGTGTGTGCAAAATTCAGAATTAAATTAATGTGCAGAAATTTGTACAAATAGAGAGTAGGCTATGTAGGCATACCATACTGTTGTAGCCATTAAAAAAAGCGCGTTTCATATTTGTTAAAATATTATAATGTTATTTTTTTTTTCCATTTATGTTGATTTATGAAAAGTGAACAGCACGACCGAGTAGAATAGGATGCGCAATATGAGACATGGACCGGGTCAGACATGATTTTGACCGTTGAAGTTGTTTAGAAAGTCCCGGGTAATTTGGTTCATGCTGGCTAAATAAAAGTTTCACTGAACATACAGTATACCTTGACTGCACCTTGTATTTTCCAATTTCTACATATCATGATTACACATTATTTAAGGGGTAAATATATTCTCTATCTCAACATTATTTTTCTCCTGGCTATAATAATTGTCTCTTGTTTATTGGTACAATAATTTTGATTAGTTTTGGAGTGGCAGTGATTTGCAGCTGGTAAAGGATGGTAAAGAGGTTCTATTGAGTAAGATAGTGGCCTATCTTAAAAAGAATTTAACAAATGAACGTGAACTAGTTCGTTTTTTAGATATGTGAACTTAGTTCATTTTTTTTTAAATGAACTATGAACATGAACTAGTTCATTATCATCTGTGTGAACTGAACTTTGAGCTAGTTCTTTTTAAGTATGAACTGGCACAACACTGGTGGGTGGAGTGAGTGTGTCACTTCCCGGATCGGTACCAGACCTGCAAGATTCACCCAGCCTCCTGTCTTCGTGTTATTTGTTTGTTTGACTGTTTAATAAATATTCATAACTTGCACTTGCTTCCACACCTCCTTTCGATCGTTACAGAATGCTCTGACCAACATGGAAGCAGCGAGTTCCACTTCTCTCACAGACTTTATTCACCACAGTGTCACCCGCATGGATCAGCAGCAGGAGAGCATAGTCAACACCGGACGCGCGGTTCAAGCGCTGGTGACACAGGTGTCTGAGCTCATGCAGCAAATCCATCAGCTGACCTCTCCCGCTGCGCCACCTGCACCGTCCGTTCCCCGGGACATCCCCGAAAACCACTACCGGTCTGAACCTCGTCTTCCAGTGCCAGAGAGTTACTCTGGTGAGCCTAATTACCACAAAACATTCTTGACTAAGATTCCAAGGTGGCGTTTGTCCTTACACTACTCTCCGGTAGGGCCGCCGTGTGGGGAACGGCGGTGTGGGAGAACCACGATCCATGCCTCGTTCCACTCCCTCTCTGAGGAGATGAAGAGGGTGTTCGACCGGGCCGTGGCCAGCAAGGAAGCGGCCCGTGAGCTCGCGGATCTCAAGCAAGGAAATCTCTCCGTGGCTGACTATTCCATCAAGTTTCGCACCTTGGCGGCTGTGTGCAAGTGGAACGAGGAGGCCCAGTGGGATAGATTCCTGCATGGGTTGGCCGACCATGTTCACAAGGAGATCTACCTCCTCGAGTTGCGAACCAGCCTCAATGGGCTCATCAACTTGGCGTTCCGCATGGACGCTCGGATTAACCGGCTGGTGGCGCAGACCAGTCACACATGCATTCTCAGTATCCCAGAGAGTGGTAACTCGAGTCAAGAGAACATGGTAATTCCCGTCATCGATCACATGGAGGTGGGTAGAGCTCGACTGTCCTGGGAGAAGAGAGAGAGGCAGGAACACATGCGACACGTCAGACGAGTGCTCCAGAGATTACTAGAGAATGGGCTTTTTGTCAAGGTGGAGAAATACGTATTCCATGCACAGTCGGAACCCTTCCTAGGGTACATCGTATGGATCCTGACAAGGTTAAGGTTGTGATAGATTGGCCAAGTCCAGATTCCAGTAAGGGCCTACAGCAGTTTCTGGGGTTCGCCAATTTTTCATCGTCGTTTTATTCGTAATTTCAGCCAACTAGTCTCAACTATGACCGCCTTGACCTCCCCCAGTATTACGTTCAGGTGGTCTAATACAGCTGAAACTGTATTTTCCAACCTCAAGAGCCGCTTCGTTTCGGCTCCCATCTTAGTAGCCCCTGATCCCACACATAAGTTCGTGGTGGAGGTCGACGCATCAGAGGTGGGAGTAGGTGCAGGTCTTTCCCAACGTGCTGCCTCAGACGACAAGATGCATCCATGCGTGTTTTTTTCTCATCGTTTATCTCCTGCCGAACGTAATTATGACCTTGGTAACAGAGAGTTGTTGGCCGTCAAATTAGCATTGGAGGAGTGTTGTCACTGGTTGGAGGGGTCTGGGGTACCTTTCATCATATGGACCGATTATAAGAACCTAGAATATATTAGAACTGCCAAAAGACTCAACTCCAGGCTGGCTCGGTGGGCACTTTTTTTTGGTCACTTAGATTTTTCCCTATCGTACCGCCCGTGTTCCAAAAACGTCAAACCCAATTCTTTGTCACGTCTTTTTGATCCCTCCGAATGCCCGGTGACTCCAGAGTGCATTGTACCTGAGAGTATAGTCGTCTCATCACTCATATGGGAGGTCAAATCGAAGGTCAAGACGGCCTTAGAAGGGGTAACGCCTCTGCCCGGGTGCCCACCGAATCGGTTGTTTGTGCTGGAGGAGTTACGGTCCGATGTTATTCAGTGGTGCCACTGCTCTAAAGTAGCTTGTCATCTAGGGATAAGCCGCACCAAGTGCTTAGTAAAGCAACGATTCTGGTGGCCACTGATGGCTCGCAACATTCACGATTTTGTTTTGGCCTGCTCAGTTTGCGCCAGTGGTAAGTCATCTAACCGACCTTGGGCTTCTTTAACCGCTGTCTGTCCCTCCGAGACCCTGGTCCCACATTGCTCTAGATTTTGTTACCACCCTCCCGCCCTCTAATGGCATGATGGTCATTTTGACCGTATTGGACCCATTCTCGAAGGTGACACATTTCATTACCTTGCCCACATTCCCTTCAGCCAAGGAGACAGCGGTCACTGTTATTGATCACGTCTTTCAGTTACATGGCCTCCCGGTAGACGTGGTTTCTGACAAGGGATCCCAATTTGTGTCCAAATTTTGGAAAAAGTTTTGTAAATTGTTAGGAGCAACGGTTAGTCTGTCTTCGGGTTATCACCCACAGAGCAACGGTCAGTCTGAGCGGGCCAACCAGGATTTAGAGAGAACGTTGCGATGTTTAGTCTCCAAGAATCCTTCTTCCTGGAGCCAACAACTCTCTATGGTTGAGTAGACTGGTGAACGAGTCAGTCTATTGTTCGTTATCTGGCTCGGCTCGTGTTCATCTTCAGTTCTCTCTTCACAGCAGTTCAGTCAGTGTACTGTTTGAGTTTATGCATTACTCCGGATGGTTTGTTTGAACTCAGAGGGAGTGTCAGCCACATTAAAAAAGTTAACAGCTTAAGCCATTTGTGGATTAATGCGTATTAGAGATGTGAACCGTTTAAAATGATTCAGTTCGATTTGGTGAACTGAATGATTCGTTCGCGAACCGGATGTCCAGACTGCTTTGTTTTAAACTCTCTCTCACAACAGACACGGAAGAGAAGACAATGCTGAATAAAGTCGTCATTTTTGCTATTTTTGGACCAAAATGTATTTTCGATGCTTCAAAAAATTCTAACCGACCCTCTGATGTCACATGGACTACTTTGATGATGTTTTTCTTACCTTTCTGGACATGGACAGTATACTGTACTTGGATATCTGGGTGAACTAACCCTTTAAGCCCGTGTTTTATTCACGAATTAATCCGCCCACCCGGGTTCCCCCACTGCTGCGACTCGTAGATGGGGAACCCACCTATTCAGTTAATCGCATCCTGGACTTGAGGCGGAGGGGACGAGGATTCCAGTACTTGGTGGACTGGGAGGGTTACGGTTCGGAGGAGAGGAGTTGGGTACCTGCTAGGGACATACTGGATCACTCCCTGATTGATGATTACAATCGACAGGTAGGGGCCATCTGGGAACTCCAGGAGGCGTTCCTAGAGGGGAGGGTACTGTCACGGTTGGTAAACCGTGGCCTCGGGTTTTGCACTATGTGGGTGGAGTGAGTGAGTGTCTTGCGTCAGCACTGATTGTTTCATGTGGGCATCTCCGTTAATTGTTCATCATCACCAGCTGCTACTCATTACCCATTCCCTACTTATTGCCCTGTCTTTCGTCTTGTGTTTGTCAGAGCATTGTATCTAGTCCCTAGTGTTACTTCCTGTTTTTCTCATTCTTGTTTCATGTTCTTCTCGTCGCTGGATTGTCTTGTCTCAGAACCCCATCCACTCCTCTACATCCACGGACTTCACCACTCACCTTCACGGCTCTCCCACTGCAGTTACTGTGTCATGCTCTCCTGCTGCCTACTCACCACCACGCCCTGGATCACCCGTGAGCATTGTCACTTCCCGGATCGCTACCAGACCTGCAAGATTCACCCAGCCTCCCGTCTTCGTGTTATTTGGTTTTTTTGACTGTTTAATAAATATTCATAACTCGCACTTGCTTTCTCACCTCCTTTCGATCGTTACAGGCTGTCTTTGTGCGTGCGCGCGCTTCAGATGTGTGCACTGAAAACTTCTCATTATGTGAAAATGTGGACAATGCCAAATAAGGTGCCTATTTATACTACAGATATCGATATTTTACGTGTGGCATCGATGCATCGTATCGTCAGACATCGTATCGATGAATCATTACACCCCTACAAAACAGAGAGAGAGAGATTTTCTTGACTTTTAACATCTCAGCATTAATCAGATTTTATATATATATATAATCAAGACATATTTTACAGGTCTAAAAAATAAAGTCAAAAATCTAAAAACATGGCAACCCAAAGGAAACATCATATTTTCATATATATATAATCATTATCATACATAAATGTTCAGAAATCGATCACACTCTATATCCATTATTAAATTGTAAAAAGCAAATTCCACCTTCAAACCCCTAAAAATCAAAGTAACATCACTGAGACAGAGAGCGAGAGAGAGAGAGTGAGTGGAGTGGAGTGGAGTGGAGGTGACCAGGAGGGGGACTGGTGTCCGAGCCACCCTGACGCCACACTAAAGCAGACACCTCCTCTCTCTGTTGACTCAGCACTTGGCCTCAGGCTCAGAGAGACTGCAAGGACTGCAGGGTCCTGATGTCTGACTTCCTGTCATGCGTCGGGTACTAAAAAGGGAAGAGTAAAACAGCAAACAAAAGTGTTCTTGTCAGGTCTCAATCCATCACCAGCAATTCATATCCAGCTGCAGACAAGGAAAACCTCCTACTCACTCACAGTCATAAAACAACGTTTGGTTGGATATTCCCGAATTCTGATGCAGTACAATAACACTGGACTTTTCAAGCTATTGTTTTTTTTTTTGCTGGAACAGTTCCTCACTGACAATCAAGGAATTCTCCACACAATCTGTATTTCTAAGACTTTTCTCCATAGGCTTATACAGTTGACACTTCTTGACAGTTGAATCAAGTGATTAGTGGTGCCACTACCTACCTGCCCTCAGGGAGTATCTCATCCTCCCTCCCCTCGCCTGAGTAACAGACTAAACAAACAACCGGCAGTCAGTCTGACTGTGGGAACCAAGCAGAGTCTGGATGTGTGTCCAGCAGATTGACAAGAATCTCTGTGCATCTCGTCGTAGATTATCAGGCAGAATTTTCCTCAAAAGTGTTTGACCTTCTTTATCCTTTTGCTATGGATTATTCAAATCTCATCCAAGTGGTCACTTCGGTTGTCTGATGCTGTAAAATGTTCATTTGGAGTCTGTATACAAACCATATTTATACTGACGTGACCAAAAATAAGTCTACGAGAGACAGAAGTGCAGCCAAAGAAACATTCCAGTGAAAAAAAAACAAAAACAAAAAAAAACAAATATATATATATAAAAATATATATATATATTTAACTTGGGTTATGGAAATTGGGAATGACCTAAGACCTTAAAACAAGACAATATTTTGAACTGATTGTATTTCTGTCCTTCACAACCTTAATTTTTCTGTATCAGAGGCAGGGAAGCTCTTCTACACTAGGCCTAGCCCTGCTTTTTCTACATCCTCAATGTGAAAATCCATTTTGAACTTTATAGATTACATTGCAATTATTATTTTTTTCTTTGGCCTTTGACTTAACCCTTTGGCTGCAGTTGTTTCCACTAAAGTATGTGAATAGATTTAGGCTGAGATGTATATGGATGTTTTATTGAGAATACACTAAGGCCTAAGACTAAGGCCTACATATTTTGGCATTTATCATAAGCTTTTATCCAAAGTGACCTTAATTGCATTTAACGTATGTATGTTTTCGGGTCATGAATGTCCTTGAAATCAAGCTGCTTACCTTGGTATTGCTAGTTTCATGCTCTACTGTTAGCTGCAGGAATGCCAAACCTTCAGTTGATAAAGTCCCGATCTGAGCTGCTGCAAAATCTAGCATGTATCATATTAAAATTGGCCAAGCAGTTCAGGATGTATTTTAGGTAACTAGCTCAATCATGTCGCCACTAGTTTAGTTCATCTACTAGCCCTTACAAGACTGACTAAGATTAACCTGAATCTGATCAAGCACCAAAACCAGTTTTGACCAGATAGAAACCATGCTAGCCAGATGTGCAGCTACTTTTATAAGCCGTTTTAATTGTGTTCATTTTTGCCAAAGGTACCACCAGATCGCTTAAGATTAATATGCCAAAAGTCCAGCACTAGAGCATCACAACATTAGATTAGGAATATATCTTGAGATATATTCCAGATTATGCAATGCTTTAATAGACTTTTTATTTATTCGATATAGGAACACGAGTTACTGATGCTAGAGGCTGTGTTCTTTAGTGAATGCTGGTGTACCCAGTTCCCATGCTGGTTGATGTTGGTTTGAAGCACACACAATGATGAATAGATCACTCTTTGTGGAGAGAGCAACCTTCCAATTACCACACCACCCCCAAAATACAGGGTGCCACGTGGAGAATCTGGGCTGGAAGAACAAGCATCAGATGTATCTGATTATGAGTGGTGTTTGCTGTTCTGATTAAACCCCACAGTGTGAGAATCTGGTTAAATTGGACAGCAGGTGGTCTGTGTGTGTCTAGTGTCTGTGTGCCTATTATTGAAAATAGTCGGCCTCATAAAACACATTTGTCTCAAAATTGGCAAACCATTTTAACTTCATCAAAACAGGTTTTAATCAATTACCTCAATCCTCGCTCTCTTTCTCATCTTAATTATACTGTCGAGACAGCAGTCAGGTTCTGAAGGTTAATACTGTGACTGAGATAACAATCTCTCCAGCTCCTTCACTGATTGATGGGTAGCAGCTCTCAGGAAGAGAGGAACATGGCATGGAAGCAGCGGGAAGACGTGAGGGAGGGGTCCGTTAGCAGGGAACAATAGCTCTTAAATTAATGTCTGCCCGTGTAAATCTGGGAAAAAAGAGAGAACCAAATTGGCCCTGCGATTGCAGAGATATGGAACGTGAAATCCAACTATGACAGGCCAGTTTATCAAAGTGCCCATGCAAATGCCTGAACAAAAAGACCTATTGCAAATGGACCATCTGACAGCTGTGTAAAATGTTCTGAAAGAAACAAAGATAACTTTGTTGTTTTGTCACAATAGACAGAATCAAAATCAATGATTTAATTGTATGTTAATTTGTTATGCATGTCTACTGTAGTATATATATATATATATATATATATATATATATATGTGTGTGTGTGTATTTTTTTTTTTTTTTTTTAATTAATGTCATTATAAAATCAAAATTAGCCCCATTTTTCTGGTCTCATTGTGTGTGATTCACCAGTCAGTGTTATTCCACAAAAGTGTTCATCTTAAAAAAAAGTATAGTGTTAAGTCGATATTAAACATTTGTAATTTGTACTATATATATATATATAAATTGTATCTCTTCTCTCTGTTGTGTCTCTCAAAGATTTTAAAAAGGACAATGGAGTGTAATAGCATGCCAAAAGAATAAAAGATGTCATTAGAGATGAAAGAAACTAAACAAAAAACTAACTGCCACTATATGATTGCAGGTCATCAAAGAGAGAGACTTCCAACAACCATTAGACACAAGCCACTCTTTTTTTTGGAAAATATCACTCAGGAACACATACATCATCATCATCATGATCATCTTCATCATAACTATCGTTCTCATTCTTTAGCAGAAATGAAGTGGTAGTGGTAAGTGATTATAGTGTAACTCAAAAGCTCTATTTTAAATCCACGACATTGATACTTTCATACAGAACAGTCATGGGCTTCTCAACCTCAACTTCACTTCCATTTTACAAACCAGCATCCCCTCCAGAAGCCTGCAGTGAATACATGACCTGTAACTCATGGTATCAACTCAGAAAGGCATGAAATCACTTTCCCAAACATTCACATTCTCTGTTCCCTGCTGGTGGAATGATCCTCCGAACCCTAACCAGACAGCTGAATCCCTTATTCCTGTATTTTATCCTGCTGATGCTGATGTTTGAAGCTTTCAGTTCTCAGAATGTATCATGATTATTATTTATTTTTTTTAAGTTTGTTAATGAACGCATGCCACTCCTCTCATAAATAGGAGTGTTTGTCTGTTAGATGTTTATTTTACAGTAGTGTACAGCAATGTGCACTCTAAAATATATAACCTAATTTGTAATCTAACTTAATCTTGTTTTATTCAACAAACTTTCCCATTTTGTTTTTCTCACTCTTTATGTCAAAACAAGGATGCCTCTTGAGCCCCTTTCACACTGCACGTTGGACCCGGCATATTGCCGGAACATTGCCGGGTCGTCTTCTGTGAGAAAGCAAACACGTCCCGGGATTGATTCCGGCATTGAACCCGGGTCGGGGACCTAGTAACATTGCCGGGTTCAACCCGGGACGAGTGCTGTGTGAACAAAACCCAGATCTAATGCCGTGTCGAAGTGATGCGTTATCGCACGACTCTTTTACCGGCTGTTTTGAAGGAAGATCAACGTTCGTGACAAAAAAATATGTAATGAAGCAGAGATCAGTTAGTTCCTCACTTTCCGCGCTGATGCCGAGATCGTTTGCTTGCTTCAGTGAAAGTATAACGTGCCTAACGTTTTCGACTCATACATTACACGTCACGCCTTGATGTCACGTGTCGTTACAGGATCTTTACGGGTTGTGTGTGAAAGCACGCACATATCCCGGGTAATCACTGGCAGTGTGAAAGTGCAAAATCTAGCGATCCGGAAACAATTGCCGGAACACTTTACCCGTGTATTTGCCGAAATGGCAGTGTGAAAGGGGCTTTGGTAAACCACAAGTCATTCCCTTAATTTAGATAGATATTATCATCTGCGAGAGAAATGTTCCCTTTCAAATGACAGATGCAGTGTGTTTCTCAAGTTATAACTATGTCATTTTGTGTGAATGATTGAGTAAAATGACAGAATAATGACTTTTGTGTGTCAGTGTGTGTTTAAATGTAAATAAGACATGCTCTTGTATAGATGCATTGGGAGTGTGTTTGTTTGTGTGTGTGTGTGTGTGCATGTGTGCAATCATAGAATGACATCATAATGATTTTTAGCCATGTTAATTGAAAGTCTCTCGTCTGTCTTGACTTCTGCTGACACAGACACACGCTCAATGACAGCAGTCAAACCTCCAGCACATTATTAGGCTGTCTGGAGTGTGTGTGTGTGTGTGTGTGTGTGTGTGTGTGTGTGTGTGTGTGCGCGTGTGTGTGTTTGTGTGTGTGTGTGTGTGTGTGTGTGTGTGTTTGTGTGTGTGTGTGTGTGTGTGTGTGTGTGTGTGTTTGTGTGTGTGTGTGTGTGTGTGTGTGTTTGTGTGTGTGTGTGTGTGTGTGTGTGTGTGTGTGTGTGTGTGTGTGTGTGTGTTTGTGTGTGTGTTTGTGTGTGTGTGTGTGTGTGTGTGTGTGTGTGTGTGTTTGTGTGTTTGTGTGTTTGTGTGTGTGTGTGTGTGTGTGTGTGTGTTTGTGTGTGTGTGTGTGTGTGTGTGTGTGTGTGTGTGTGTGTGTGTGTGTGTGTGCGTGCGTGAACTGTCTGCAGGTATAACTAACACCACATATACTTACCTGCAACACACTGCTGAAGTTTACACTTTGCACATTTGTGTATGAGCTGCAAGGAGTGTGTGTGTGGCTCCAGGTTTACCATAATGAGGTGTAATTCACTGCTAACAGTAGATACTAGGCTGTCATGCCCTGCAGCAGGCTTCACACATAAACATGCACACACTAGATTTCAAATGATCCTTAATACCTTGGATGTGATCCTAGGTGACAAACAAGCCATAAAAACAAACATGATCTTAGGGAATTCCCTTATGTTTAAATTTGGATTGATTCCACACACTTTTTTACTAAATGGGGCCCAATATCAATCTCCTTGCATGCTTCTATTCACTTCCATTCATAGTCTAAAGCAACCTTAACTCTTAAAATCTAGCATGACCGCCTCTTAAGAAAGCACTTGAGCCTCCTTTGGTCTAGTTGTGTTTCCTTCCCCAGTCTGTGATTTTTTTTTTTTTTTTGTATCTTTTTGTGGTACAGTTCATTCGTTCCTTAAATTATGTTGATTGCTATAATTACAATGTATCTGGCATCACTACCATTGTGTATGAGTACAGACATGCACACACAATCACACATTTAGAGACATCTCCAAAGTTTGAATCTTTTGGCTGAAATGCTCTCTAAATGATCCCCTTATATAAATAACTGCACACACACACATAGCCTTGGCAATGATAAAGAGTGTAATCTGTGTCTTTATGCATCATACTGCACTGTTTACCTTTAATTACACACCCCTTAACACACCTCTTCAAACCTCCATAATCACTGCGTTTCACTCCAACACTTACATGCAATCTCTTTCTCTGTCTGTCTCTCTCATAATGTGTGTATTCATGTGATTACCTGGTGTTGCAATCTCACAATTGCATATGTCTATTGATGAGACAGCAGAAGTACCCTGAGGTCCCTGCCTGTCTCTCACACACAGACACTCTCAGAAGACGAATAGCACAGAAGCAGCTACTACACAGCCTGCTCATGTGCAAAAACTTACAGAGATTAAGGAATAAAAACAGTGAACTTATGTTTGTTTACATAGTGAAATGACACTTATTTTCAAATATCCTCAACAATCCCCTGCCAATCACATCATAGATAGATAGAATCGATAGGTAAATAGATTTCTGATGTCAGAAACGTGAAAGGTCAACACACAACTGCCCGTTTGCACATCAATGATATTTACTCTAACATGTCTACTGAGGCTGACAAAAGCCGCTTAATACTGCCCAAAATGTTAGAGGTAAGATGTGCTGCTTTAGGGGTACTATGAGAATAAGAGATGTACCTAAAGTCTAATGCCTCATTCAAAATGAATTGTGCTTTAAAATAGAAACAAAATACATTGATAATTGAACACGAACAAAAATAATGTAATATTCTAATCACCTTATTTAAATTTACAGTGCAATGGTGAATCTGTGACGCTAATTTGGCTAAAGTGTGAACATGATGAATGAAAATATGTATGGTGTGCTTTCTTTATGTCTAAATTGATGGCCAAGATGCATATTGTCACCATTATATTGTGCACATCTCAGTAAACCAAAAAAGTCAAGAGTAATGTTCAAATAAAATGTTAAAATAAAATCATATCATATCATATCATACACAAAGACTGCATGCATCATTATGTTTGTGAATGTGTGGTATAGAACAAATCTTTCAACTGAACGAATAATGAAAGAATGCATCCATTCTAGGAAACAAAATGAAAATTAGCTGGTAGTGTGTTCAATCTCAGGCCATCCAAGATGTAGGAGACTTTTTTTCTTCAGTAGAACGGTAAAGACGTTTTTAGCTGAAACCATGGCCCTAGGTGATTCATAAAAATAAAATAAAATGGAGAATTAAAAAGTACATATCAAGGAACCTAAAATTAGTACCCCTGGCCTCTTGATATATTTAGGTCTTATGAAGTGAAACGATCAGTCTGTGCAAGAAAAACCGAACATTACTTACAACATTATTGGCTGCAATTCAGAGGGTCAGGAAAATCTGATTCTTTTCTGGAAACTTGCTCTTTCATTTTGTTTCAGTGAACTAGTTCATTTTTCATTTATGTAGTCACACAATGACATAATGTATATGCAATTATATTATTAAAGCACGCAATAATGATGTTAAATGATTTGGAAAATTATAATAGTTTGGTAAAAACACTGTACTAAAATTGAAATCAATTGGACATCAGGGAGATAAACTTTTTTTTATTTTTTTATTATGACATGATAGTGGTGTAGTCATGGATTTATAATCTGGTTGACCGTTTATAGGTTGTAGTTTTGAACACTGTAAAACTGATTCAGGAGCTACCATCATTATGCTCTTCAGTGTGAGGCTTGTCCTGATGTTACCACAGTGGTTTGACCCTGTAATTTAAGAGTGAAACAGTAAACTTTCTCAAGATTTCTCAACACTGAAACTGCACTTTACTAGAATGAATTCTACATCAAGGGTAGATCTTTTAAATGTTTCCTGGAGGCAAAAGGGGTCGAAAACACATAAAAAAACACTGGGGTGCCTTAGGGTTCCGTGCTTGCCCCCCTCCAG
Organism: Carassius carassius; assembly: GCF_963082965.1. Taxonomy (NCBI): domain Eukaryota; kingdom Metazoa; phylum Chordata; class Actinopteri; order Cypriniformes; family Cyprinidae; genus Carassius; species Carassius carassius. The sequence goes on along the minus strand of NC_081800.1, from coordinate 2,722,139 downwards.
TTCTCAATATACACAACCTCACTGGGCTCGATCATAAAGACACACAACTTCTGCTATATGAAAACATATTTTTCTCTAGCAAACTTTTTAATAAAAGCCACATTTATTTATTCATTCATTTATTTATTGCATTTGTGGTGTGAAGAAAAATATAACTTTATTTTAGTTTAATTTGTTTTATTTTACTTTAGGTTACAATACACACCCAATATTTGTAATATATTACAAATATAATTAATAAAGTGCATTAAGTATTTGAGGGATGATGCGGTATTACTGGAATTATGACTCCATAATGCTGACGTGTGTCATCGTGAAGACAGATAGACAAGGTGGAGGGTATCATTACTGAACAGACAGATTCATTTAAATGTTGGAGGAGATTGTAAAAATTATAGAACCAAGAAAAAAAACTGTGTGTGTGTGTGTGTGTGTGTGTGTGTGTGTGTGTGTGTGTGTGTGTGTGTGTGTGTGTGTGTGTGTGTGTGTGTGTGAGAGAGAGAGAGCGGGAGGAGGGGCCAGCCAGTCTGTCGTGTTTTCATTGCCCATTGAACCAGAGCGAGAGTTTTTGTAAGGAGGGGTAATGTTGCTCTCTCTCTCTCTCTCTCTCTCACACTCTCACTTTTCCTTTCATTTTTCCTTCTCTTTTGAAAAGGAAGTGATGTGAATGATCAAGCGGAAGAGCTGAGTGTGGAAACATCTGGCCAGAGATCCTCAGAGACCAGCTCTCTCCTGCTAGTGCTCCTCACTTCACTCCTCTAGCTTTCCATTTCTCTCTGCATCAATAAAAATTGCCTGTAAAACAATATATTGTAGTAGATCTACATATTTTCAGTCATGTATGTCACATTTAAAAGGCATGATTTAAAAGGCAAATAACAAAATATTTGTCACCAAAAAAGAAAACTCTCCAAAGCTCTGCAGTCTCAAAATGTAACCGGTTTGCAGATATCAATCATGTGTGCATTTTTTAAAGTTCATGTTATACATAGGAAGACTCTTCATTTATAAAAATTCACATTATGATGTTAAAGTTAGTATTTCAGATAGAGGGGTCTGTTTTTTAAACAATTTGTTAATTCAGTGTTATGTAACAATGAATCACTTTAAAAAAAAAAGTAAATTATAAACTGTTTCTTGCTTTGACGTATTCAATCAGGACAGATTGCAACATTTTCATTTTAGAAAGTGAATTTGTAATTTATGTAGTGCATGTGATTTAACATTTTTTCTACTCCCTCTCTCTTTAACTTTTCCACGTTTCCCCCCTCTCTCTCTCTTTCTGTCTCTCTGGTTATAAAAACAGGTGAGATTTTCTGTTGACAATGAAGCAGGAAGTCCCATAAAGGCCGAACAGGAAACAGGATGCGGTGAGGATGTGCATTCTCTCTTTCCCTTTTATTCTCCTGCGCTCTCTTTCTCTCGTTGTTCATTTAGTCACTAATGTGTGTCTGTCCCATCACCACAACAAGCCTGAAACCCCCCCCCCCAGAAAAAACAGATCACTTCACTTCCAGATCATGCTTGGAAAGCACGAGAGCAAATGAGAAGATGGAATTACAAAAAAAAAAAAAAAATGTTTCTTCAACTATGGGATGGCAACAACATTTTAAATATTTATTTACCTTGAATTTTATTGCATTGTATTTTTTGCACATAACGTTTCCTGCTTCCTGTAGTCTTCTTGGTAAACCTCAATTAAAAAATAAAAATAAAAGCATGAAATATTAATGGTAAAAGTTCTCAAGACACCCATGAATTTTGTAAGTATGAAGAAAAGGGAAGATGTTTTGACAGAAACAGAATAAAACTGGAAGGAGAGGAGAGTAAGGTTTTATTGAAAATAAGAAAAGAAGGACATCTTTGAGAACAACAGTGGAATATGTGGAAGATGGCAGCGTAACAAGATGGTCCAGCGAATAAAGCTATAAGCACTGAGAGCAGAGGAGAGAGAGAAGGACAGGGTGAAAGAGAGAGAGAGAGATCATCCTGTAACTGGTTTTGTGCATTGAGGTCAAAGTCAGGGCTGAGATTTGAAATTGAGATGAAGTGTGTTTCTGGCCACATGCCTGAGACTGAGAGGCGGGTCGTCCTTTAGCAGAGCACATACCATGAAGCCGAAAGTCTTCAAACTAAACCTCGAGGATCAACTACGGTAAAACACACACTGGACACAAACACCACGACTAACCTGCATTCTCAGGAAACAGTGTCATTTGTGTTATGAGTGTCTCCATGAGTTACTGCTCATATCTCAACGTACTCACAAAAAATAGGTTCAACTGTCCATGAAGCAGTGTTATTTTAGTATTATTAATGTACAATTATATTATATCATATTTTGAATTACCTTTTTTATATTTTCAGTATTTATTTTTATTTTAATTGACATTTAAGGAAAATCTACTTGTAATTTTCTGCAAGTACATTATCAATTACTCTTACAAACATTTCCAATAAACCAAAGACAATGCAAGTGCAAAAATGAAAATACAGGTACAATTTATTCAGTTCAGTATTTGCCAAGGCAACACGTAAAATTGTCAAATTTATTTACTTATTTTATTGTTTTTGTTTTTTGTTTTTTTACGCATGCTATGCTTTCAATTAACACTTGTAGTAATAACCGAATAAAAACTAGTCAAATAACTTTAGTGGTTAATCAGTTAACTAGCAGCATTAGTTTGCATGTTAAGATGATCACGTGTAGGTGAAGGAGCACATGCAGGCGTGTCCGTGATCGTGTGTGTGTGTGTGTGTGTGTGTGTGTGTGTGTGTGTTCTTGTGTCTGTGGCAGGTTCCATCTGCATCCAAAGCGGATAACTCTATACTAATCCCACAAGTGATAGGTCATGAATATGGAGTTTAGCAGCTAATCCCCAGTGAAGACGTCAGCTAATAATAGATACATATACAGAGAGACAGAGAAAGAGAGAGAGATTACACTAATTAGACAAAGAAACAACCAAATAAAAACAAATAAAAAATGACAACAAGAAGTGATTCTGATACATAACTAGAGTAATAAAGAGTCATGGGAGAAGTGAAAATGAACACACCAACACATAAGCCTGAAGGACTTGATTAATTAGGGTTGAATCTAAACTCTGCAGCCCTCCAGGAACTGAGTTTGACACCCCTGATCTATAGCATCACTGTTGAAGAGTAACTAGCTGGTGAAGTGGATTTATTTATTGCCTTTAACAAAAGTTATCATGAACAACCTAATTTTCAGAGCGGATGTCATAACAAATGTCAGTAGGATGATTTTAAAATGAGTGGTTCATTCATTAGTTGGTACAACCTTTGTGAAAATACAAATGGAAGACAGTGTTGAAAAGGGGTGGAGCTACATAAGATCTATAGGAATTATGAAACAACCAAAATGAATCTCTTTTCAAAACACACTCTGTTCATTTGTTCATTATCTCAGATAATGTCATACTTTTTTTTAAACCAAAAGTTCTGAAACAAAATATAGCATATTCTCACAAAAGTGTTAAGCAGCACAACTATTTTCAACATTGATTATAATAAGAAATGTTTCTTGAGCAGCAAATTGATATATAATTATGATTTCAGCTGTGCATCACAGGAATAATTTACATGTAACAAAATATATTACAAAAGAAAACAAACATCTTAAATGTTCGCTGCGTTCTCAAGGGGAGGCAGACACACTCTTGCAGTTTAAATCTAGATTAAAGACCCATCTCTTTAACCTGGCTTACACATAACACACTAATATGCTTTTAATATCCAAATCCGTTAAAGGATTTTTAGGCTGCATTAATTAGGTAAACCGGAACCGGGAACACTTCCCATAACACCCTATGTACTTGCTACATCATAAGAAGAATGGCATCTACGCTAATATTAGTCTGTTTCTCTCTTGTTCCGAGGTCACCGTAGCCACCAGATCCAGTCTGTGTCCAGATCAGAGGGTCACTGCAGTCACCCGGATCCAGTACGTATCCAGACCAGATGCTGGATCAGCACCTAGAAAGGACCTCTACATCCCTGAAAGACATCGGAGACCAGGACAACTAGAGCCCCAGATACAGATCCCCTGTAAAGACCTTGTCTCAGAGGAGCACCAGGACAAGACCACAGGAAACAGATGATTCTTCTGCACAATCTGACTTTGCTGCAGCCTGGAATTGAACTACTGGTTTCGTCTGGTCAGAGGAGAACTGGCCCCCCAACTGAGCCTGGTTTCTCCCAAGGTTTTTTTCTCCATTCTGTCACCGATGGAGTTTCGGTTCCTTGCCGCTGTCGCCTCTGGCTTGCTTAGTTGGGGTCACTTCATCTACAGCGATATCGTTGACTTGATTGCAAATAAATGCACAGACACTATTTAACTGAACAGAGATGGCATCACTGAATCCAATGATGAACTGCCTTTAACTATCATTTTTGCATTTTGCATTCATCCTTGACACTGTTTTACTAACTAATGTTGTTCATTTGCTTTGACACAATGTATTTTGTTTGTATTTTATTTTTTTTTTACCATGAAAAAATCAATCTTTTTGAATGATAGTGTAGTAAATATTAAATGGCAGTGTCTGCGAGTGTAAATTAATGTATTGACTATTTAGACTATATAGAATAAATATCATATGTATGCTATATATTTCTCTTTCTATATGCAGTAATTATATGGCTGCAAATATTTGGGGGCAAAAAATAAATAAAATAGCTTTCCACAAACTCTGGATTATTGCTCACATGTTATATCTTTAGTATAAAAAGCATAAAATTTCTATTTACACTTTGTGTGAACAGTGTCTATCATTAATAAAAATTAAAAAATATGCAGTTTATTGCTTTTTTTTTGGTGCAAACAGTATGTATAGAACGCTGTTTACTCTCTGTGTAAATAGAATCTACAGTTTTATCCATTAATAAATATATTTAAAAAAAAATTGACATAACAAATAAATGGAAAAGAAGAAAAAAATGAACACATCAAAAATTCAAGAATTCAAGAATAGACCATTTATGAGATGATAACTCCATGCACCCTTCAGAGAGAGTTAACTTGTTTAAGAATGGAATTTTGAAAGTTTCTGAGTTGGAAGTCACTCTTTCGCCTATTTCCTCTTCCTCTGTGTAATTAGTAAAACTCTTCTGTTGAGAAATCCTGTTCAAGTTTCCTGTGACTCTGAGTCACATCAATGTATATTCTCTTTATCGCTCTTTATTTATATATTGTCCATTCATTCTGGATCGTGTAGGCAGCCATGTGCTTGATTTGTGTGGGTGTATGTGCATGAGCATGTGTCAGACAGAGAACAGGTCGGACGGGTTATTGAGGAGAGATGCACCCTGAGGGGAAGTACAGAGAGAGATGGGGGTAATGGAAAGGAAAAACAGAATGAGAAATGGAAGGATGGGAGAAGAATAAACATTAGAGAGAGGAAAAGACTTAATGGGATGCAGGTGTTGAAGAGAGTAAAGATTTTTGCTTATAATCATGGACCAAAAGTTTGCTAACACCCTGCAGTCTGATCTCGCTTATACTGCAATGAACATGTTGTCATTACCAGGCCATTAAGATCAAGCTTTTACTGTCTTTATAGTGAAATAATGAGTGCTATTTAACACCGACAGATGTTCCAGACAGATGTGTATATCTGTGTATCTGAAACAGACATGTGGGAGGCTGAAGTTCAGCCCAAATTTCTTTAAAGGGATAGTTGAAACAAAAAAATAATCGGTCATCATTTGCTCAACCTTATGTTATTCCACACCCATATGACTCTCTTTCATCCACAGTGCACAAAAACAGAAAGAGTTTTTTGTTTCATGATGGTGCTTGTTGAGCTAAAATAAATAAATAAATAAATAAATGAATAATTAAAAAAAAAATAGCAAAAGTCTTTTGAAAACCCTCCACATCAATGAAACTCTCAATCTCATTCCAAATAAAAAATGTTTTTTCAAGGCACACCACACCAGGTTTAACATCAACAACTGAAAACATCAGCAAGCAAGCAAGAAAGTAATGTGGGTTTGGAATAGCATAAAAGTGAGTAAACGTAAACTGAAGTTTCATTTAAGGGTGAACTGTTCCTTTAAATAAAGTATTTTTGAAAAGTAGGAGACACAATGGCTAGTGTAAGAATATGAGTCACCCTAAATAATTCCCTAAGAATTGAGAACTTAAGTGTCAAAGTCTCTCTCTCTCTCTCTCTCTCTCTCTCTCTCTCTCTCTCTCTCTCTCTCTCTCTCTCTCTCTCTCTGACTGTTTTGTCATGTTCTATCTTGTTCACTTAACCCATAAAAACATATATATCTCATCTACATTCAGGCAGACAAGCAAAAGCTTCTGACATGATATTAACATCAGATCTTTTAATTTCCCAGGCACATTCACATTCACTGTAATAGATTCTTGTTCTTCCTGCATTGGTATCTTCAGTTACAACAGAAACATGTCTCTCTGCTTTCTGAGGCCTGGGGCTTCTGGCAGAGGCCTGGGCCTGGATTTAGAGCCCGGACTGTGTTGGGTTCAGACCCCTGGAGGCCCAGGTGGAGAGGGTAAGGGAGCAGTAAGCCACTTAGACGACACTACCTCAGATCACCTTCAAAGGGCTTCAACTCTCCAAGGAGAGAGAGAAAGAGAGGGAAGGGGTAAACATGTGCACTTTCTCCCTCCCGCCTCTAGCATGCGATCAGCACAAGCATGCATGCACTTGCCTTTCCTTAAGTGTAGCACGGTGAAATAATTGGCTGCAGCAAGGATTCACAGTGCAGATGACACAAAGGCGTCCTTGTGTTTCCTGTAGATGCTCTGGAACGGGACTATTCAATCACTAAATATTCTCTTGGATATCAATGGACCAACTACGACACTCTTTCAAGAATTTGTGCATGTAAACATTGTGGCTGCAGAGAAATATGCATGTGCAGCCAGGTGCATGCATGCATGTGCAGGCATTTGCATGTGTGCACATACATTTGTGATGACATTAGAGTTACTACATTATATATGCAACTGTGTCACCCAGTCAGTGATTCTGCAGGCCTGCATCTGCATTTGTGCATACACATTTTTGAGTCAATATATTTGCAAGCTCTTTTCAATGCATCACTGCATTTGTGTAGTAGAATGCTTATAAGGAAGCATACATATGCAGGAATATGCTTTTTCAGGCTGGTGCATTTATGTTAAAGCAGCTGCATGCATGTGTATGCATGCACTAGTGGTGAAATAAAAATTAGCTTTTATGATAATATCTCTTATGCTGTATCACCCATGCAGAGGTCTTGTCAAGTCAAGTCAAGTCACCTTTATTTATATAGCGCTTTAAACAAAATACATTGCTTCAAAGCAACTGAACAACATTCATTAGGAAAATCTTGTATGCTTACATCTGAATTTGTGCATCCTCACTTTTGAGTCAATGTATTTGTATGGTGAAATGCTACCAGAGTTGCAAGTATATGTCGGAAAATGCAAGTATTTGTATGCATATGCATTTGTTGGTGGAGAAATCAAAGATACCAACTACACTCCCTCTGTAATTTTGTCAGTGGTTCTGCAGAAATACATTTGAACTAGTGCATGCACATTTGTGTGTCACTGCATTTGTGTAGTAAAATGCTTATAAAAGAACATGCACATGCAGGAATAAGTATGGCTAGATGCATGTGTGTGCATGCATTATTGGTGAAATTAATAAATTAAGAGTAAACCCACTTCCCCAGGCACCACTACAACACTGGTGTCATCCATGCAGATGTCTTGTAATTCTGTTTCTGCATTTGTGCATGCATGCATGCATATATTAACAAACGGCTGGTGCATGTATATCCATTTGTGTGCATGGATTAGTGATGACATTACAGATATCAATTATGAGACTCTCTATCATTTGTAAATGCATGCATGTGTTACTGTATTACTTGACATAATGACAGACAAGTGTACATATGTTAAAATGCAAATTTTGAAGCATGCAAATGCCAGAATTTGTGAGTACAGATGTATGTGCATGCATTGCATACTGTGCTTTTTTCATGTTGAAATCAACACTTTATGTTTTTGTGCATGTACACTTTTGAGTAACTGTATTTGCATGGTGACATGCTTAAAGAGTAGCATGCATATAGGAGAAAATGCATGTACAGCCTGGTGTGTGTGTTAAAGTGTTTGTACAGTCTCTCTAGTCAGTAGTTCGGCAGGTCTGCATTTGCATCTGTTGATGTACAGTTATGTGCCACTGCATTTGTATGGTAAAATGCTTACAAAAGAACATGCATATTTAATTATATGCTAGTTCATCCTGGTGCATGTAAATTATGTTGCATGCATGAGTGTGCATGCATTACAATCAGATAACAACTATGTTAACTGTTTGCATGGTGCTGGCATGCATATAACAGAATATGTGTGTGCGTTATGCACATGTTCGTAGTGAAATCATAAAGAACATAACAATCCCTTTAAAACTGTGTCACCCAGTCAGTGGTCCTGCATCAGCTTATGTGTATGCACATCTGCAGTATATGTTGCTCTATTTGCATGGTGACACTGTACAGAGGAATGTACAGGAATCCATTTGCCTGCTACGGCATGTGCGTATATGCGTGTGCTCGTGGGTGTTGGTGTGTGTATTGGATAGGACCTTGAGCTGTGCTCTGGGTCAGCAGTTTGTTTAGCTTCAATTAGAGCCTCTGTCTCCGTCAAGGCAAGCGTGAAGGAAGAATTAATATGCAACGGCAGATTCCCACCAGTGTGTCATTACACACGCCATCTCATCTGCAAATGCTCTGCTGTGAGTGCTGACGATATATGTTTTTGTTTGGGATCATGTCCTTTGTTTTTTCCATCTGTGCTTGAATATATATGTGTACATTTATATAAATTATTATTATTATTATATTTTATTTATTCATGCATTATTTTAATGCTTTTGTTAATATTATATATATATATATATATATATATATATATATATATATATATATATATATATATATATATATATATATATATATATATATACAGTACAGACCAAAAGTTTGGACACACCTTCTCATTCAAAGAGTTTTCTTTATTTTCATGACTATGTCTAAAATTGTTTCACACTTTTTTGTTATGTATATAATTCCATATATAATTCCACATGTGTTAATTCATAGTTTTGATGCCTTCAGTGTGAATCTACTATTTTCATAGTCATGAAAATAAAGAAAACTCTTTGAATGACAAGGTGTGTCCAAACTTTTGGTCTGTACTGTATATATATATATATATATATATATATATATATATATATATATATATATATGTATGTGTGTGCGTGTGTGTGTGTGTGTGTTAATATAAAGAGACAACTAATATGCTGTCATTGCTCCAAAAAAATGACAGTCAGACACTAATGACATTCTATGCTGTCAGTTATGCTTAGTTTAAAAACTGTGATCTTTTATGAAAAAAAAAACAAACAAAACAAACAAACAAACAAAAAAAAACTTAAAAGTGCTGAATCCTGGTAACATAAGTTAGTGACGTGACATTCAGCCAAGTATGGTGACCCATACTCAGAATTCATGCTCTCCCATCGAAAGTGCACACACACACAAACACAGCCATTTATGCTGCGGCACCCAGGGAGCAGTTGGGGTTCAGTGCCTTGCTCAAGGGCACCTCAGTCATGGTATTGCCAGCCCGAGATTCAAACCCACAACCCTAGGGTTGGGAGTCAAACTCTCTAACCACTAGGCCACGACTTCCCACAACATAACATGCTGTAACTTTAAACTCTAGAGACTGCTGTTTGAAAAAGGAAATGGATGCGTATTCAAACATACCTTCATTATAAAACAGGGACACTCTCTCACTCTCTCTCTCTCCTCCCTCATTTCTGTTTCACTCCCTCTTTTTACTCTTTTTTTCCCACTCTTTCTCTCTGACCACAGTTCTGCCACAAATATTTCCTTTGCTTGTCCTCTGTGACTGGGGAAAGAACACACTTTCGCCCAGAACAGGAAAAATCAGCACAGACACACACTCAAAGCTCTGTGGATGTGTAGAGTTAAAGTATGTGGAGCCTGAAGACCAACTAAAATTACACATTTTCCACAATTTATGAACACATTTGTGGCACCAGTTGAGCAAATACAAATAAAGGCTCTTCTAAATGGCTTATGTACTACTGTACATCAAAACTAACAAAACATTTAAGAGTTAACCTTAAGGCTAAGACTTAGTACACCCAAAAATAGTACACCCAAAAAATTTAATCCTGATGTTTATTTATTATACAAAAGAAGTTTAAAGCTTCAATTATGTCTGTAAACTCGTTTTTGATTAGTCTAGAGAAACATGTTAAAATAATCTGAGTTCATAAGAGTTAATTTTATGATTACAATGGTTTTCACGTGTAAGTTTCCAGGCCCACAAAGAATGAGGAAGTCTGTATCCGCAGAGCATGAGGTTTGACAGAGGAACAGAGGAGAGCATGACGTCCTGTTATTAAGGATTCTGACATGCTCCAGCTCTTCCTGGTGTAACTGAATCATTCACTTGAACACGACCATCCTCCAGGATTCAGCAGATCCAGGCTCACAGTGTAGTTGTGTTGTTCTCTGCAAACTCTGTGAGGGGAGCCCTTCCTGACTGCGTATAAATAGGTGGATATTTTTACCCCACGGTTTTTGCGCTAACCCAGTGCTGTTTGATTAGGGCTCTGCTGGCCTCTGGCAGACACACTTTTTCTTGAGTCTATTCCTTCCCTTCTTCCTCCCAGGAGAGCTGGGAGAGACACTGGGTGAGAGAGTAGGACTATATTGTGCCTCCTTTAACTCGCTTTATCAGACCTCCTAACAGCAAGAACACAGCCAATTCTGAAGCAATTCAAGGATTCTGCCCTGTAAAACAAGTGTGTTTTTCATTGGTATTTTTGTCTCGATTTAACGGTGTAAAGATAAACAAGAGCTTTATGCGAAATTCATTTCAGAACACAAGAACTGCAGACCGTATGTTCTCTTTATTTTCCCTTTTGCCTAATTCCAAATTATCCTCATGCAAGCACAACTGAAGTCACATGACCCACAACCCTGATACATCAGCTAGAGACAGAACTGATTGAGCAGTTGGTGCCATTGCATCACTTCACAGAGCAGGATTTCAGAATGGATAAAGGGATTCCAAAATACATTCAGTCGTTGTTTTCAAATGTTGTTGTTAGGTAAACTTTGTCATGAGTTTAAAATTGACTATGTCATAAATCCAAATGTATCCTGATGTAGAGAGTCGGTAGTTGTATGTGTTTATTGGGATGTTTCTGTACTTCTGACACCTGTTCACTCTCTCCTCATCTGCACATATGAGACCAGTGCTTTGGGAGGGCCGCAGGACCTATTAGTTTGGGGGGGAAAATCTACTTTTCATAATCCTCCAAAATAGCATAATCTCTTTATTTTCTCCCTGTGCAATCACAATATGCCCAAACTTCATGTGCAATTGAGGTCTATCCCGCTTGCCCTGGCTACTGAACACATGAGGTAGCCAGCATACTGAAGCTGAGCTCAGTTCATGACTCACATTACTGCTCACACAGACATCCGTGATCATGAGAGCGCTCTGCTCTGCTGTAAGTGCCAGAGGTTTCAGCTCAAACCAGCCAAACTAACAAATGCTGGTTTCCCTGTAACACAAAACCTAAAGCACAAATACATGCAACAAACTAGTTTGAAAAAGACAGTGAGGGTGAATAAAGTAGATCATTACACATTGTACCCCCCCCCCCCCACCAAAAAAAAAAAAAAAATAAATAAATAAAATAAACCTAGCAGAAGTATTTGCTTCAGAATGAATTAATGAATGCATGCAATGCAAAAGTTGCAATGATTCATTCTCTATTAAATTAGATTTTCAGTTCTATGGTGGCTAAAACTGAAAAGGTCTCATTAAACTCGTAAAACAGCATGGTTCAAAAGACGTTTGCAAAAACTGCAAGTGGTCCAGGCTCTTGGTTTAAAGTTTGTCAATAATTTCATCTAGCACAGCTGTATATTCACTCTGTTTTGAGTTACAGTATATCTCTGAAATAATTCATACTTATTACTTCTGGAAAATAATAATATTCTGACCAAAGTCAACACACAGTTTCCTCTATTTTTTCTTCAGAGTCGTCTGCAGAACACATCACTGTGCTGTAATTTAAATAACACACATAATAACTGCAATATAAAATGTATGCCAATAATCAAAATACGTGAGATCAGATCTGAAAGCTCCAAATGGTATTTCCTGGTTACAAAAAAAAAAATGCCCAAGTATGATGTTACGGATCACTCGGGAGGCTGAGGAGTAACAGACAGAATGGTTTATTGAACAGACACAAGCAGAGGTGCAGGTAGTGTAGGGTGGAGTGAGGGATGGATCCGTGGAACCTGGCGTGTTTGTAACAGTACCCCCCTCCCCACGGCCCGCTCCTGAGGGCCGAGGACCCCGACGACGTGGACGTCCTCTTCCCCTGGGAGCTGGTCAGTCAGGATGATTGGAGTGGAAGGTGTCGAGTAAGTTAGTTTTCAGGATGTCGTTGCGTGGGACCCAGGAATGTTCCTCTGGACCGTATCCTTCCCAGTCCACTAGATATTCCAGTTGTCCACCACGCCGCCGGGAGTCCAGGATGTCATTCACTGCATAGGCTGTGCCGGCGTCTAGGAGGAGTGGAGGGGGGGCTTCCGTTTCGCCAGGCTCTGTGGAGGGAGAGACAGAAGGATGGTAAGGTTTAAGGAGAGAAACATGGAATTTGGGGTGAATCCGGTATTCAGGGGGTAACTGGAGTTTGTACGTGACCGGATTGATCTGCTGGATGATGGTGAATGGGCCAATGAATCTGGGACTTAGCTTGCGGCAGGACAGACGCAGGCGGATGTCCCGGGTGGACAGCCAGACCTTCTGACCGGGTTGGTACGTTGGGGCCTCTGATCGGCAAAGGTGGCGGGGACATCCGAGGGTTCACCTGACCAGGGGAATAGAGGTGGTTGGTAGCCGAGTACGCAATGGAATGGAGTGAGTCCGGTGGTAGGTTGACGAAGGGAGTTTTGTGCGTACCCTGCCCACCCAAGGAACTGGTTCCAGGAGTTCTGGTGGCCGTGACAGAAGGTACGGAGGAAGCGTCCAATCTCCTGAATCTTCCTCTCCGTCTGCCGTGTGGCTAATGGCCACACCTAGGAGTGAGTGGAAAGCCTTCCATACCCGGGAGATGAACTGGGGGCCTTGGTCCGAGACGATATCCTCTGGGCTGCAGAAGTACCTGGAGACATGATTAAATAACAGTTCAGCCATTTCCATGGCCGTGGGCATACCCTTCAATGGAAGAAGACAACAGGATTTAGAAAATCTATCCACTATTACAAGAATGCAGGTATTGTTATCTGAAGGAGGAAGATCGGTTATGAAGTCCACCCCTAGGTGTGACCACGGGTGATTGGGAACAGGCAGAGGATGGAGCTTGCCTGATGGAAGATGGCGAGGGCTTTTGGATATGGCGCAGCTTGTACATCCATTCACGTACCTCCTGACATCCGAGGCCATGTTGGGCCACCAGAAGCGTTCCTTCAGCAACAAGAGGGTTTCATTGACCCCTGGGTGACCAGTGCCAAGCGATGTGTGAGCGGAGTGTATGAGTGGAGTGCGCCGTGTCCTGGGAATATACTGAAGTTCCGGTGGGGAACCCGGCGGGGTGTTGGTGGTAGGCTCGGTAGGAGGAAGGGTCTCAGCGGACCAGGTAATAGGAGAGACGATGACTCTCTCTGGAAGAATGGTTTCCGGAGTTTCGGGATTCTCTTCGGGGGCGTAACAGCCTTTACATTTTTCACCCCTGGGCGGTATGAGATGGTGAAATGGAAGCGGGTGAAGAATAACGCCCAGTGGGCTTGTCTCGGATTTAATCTTTTGGCCACTCGAAGATACTCTAAGTTCTTATGATCTGTTAGGACCAGAAAGGGGTGTTTGGCTCCCTCCAACCAATGCCTCCATTCTTCCAAGGCCAGTTTGATGGCCAACAGTTCCCGGTTGCCGATATCATAGTTGACCTCCGCCGGGTTGAGTTTCCAGGAGAAGAAGGCGCATGGGTGGAGGCGACTGGGATTCCCCTGCTGCTTAGAAAGGACCACTCCGGTGGTCGAGAGGGCTGGTGATGGTACTGAAGTTTTGTATAAACTGTCTATAGAAGTTGGCAAAGCCAAGGAACCGCTGTAACTCCTTGATGGTGGTTGGAGTGGGCCAATCTCTGACGGCGTTTACCTTCCCCTCGTCCATCTGGATGCCACTGCTGCTGATGTTGTATCCAAGGAACTGCACTGAGGGCTGATGGAAAGAGCACTTTTCGGCCTTGAGATAAAGTTGGTAGGCCCTAAGGCGTTGCAGGACCTCCGCAACGTGGCGTTGATGTTCTGCCAGGCTCCGGGAGTAGATGAGGATATCATCAATGTAGACTAGGACGAACTTGTGGAGGAACTCCCGGAGCACCTCGTGGATGAAGTCCTGGAATACGGAGGGGGCATTAACAAGTCCATACGGCATCACGCAGTATTCATAGTGGCCTGTAGGGGTTATGAAGGCGGTCTTCCACTCGTCCCCCTCTCGTATCCGGATGAGGTTTTAGGCGCTGCGGAGGTCCAACTTGGTCCAACTTGAACTTCACGGCTATATTGTTGAGAGCTCGATAATCAATGCATGGTCTTAAACCTCCCTCCTTTTTCTCCACAAAGAAGAAACTCGAAGCAGCAGGGGAGGTCGATGGATGAATATAACCCTGAGCCAGCGCCTCCTTGATGTACTCCTCCATGGCCTTCTGCTCAGGAATGGATAGGGGGTATATCCTTCCTTTAGGCACTGGTTCCCCCGGCAGCAGATCAATTGCACAGTCCCACGGCTGGTGTGGAGGCAGCTTGGAGGCCCATTTGGGGCAGAAGACGTCACTGAAGGGGGCGTAGCAGTGAGGGATGGCGATGTATTGGTATTCCACTGGGCTCTCTATTGATGTGGAACAGACTGGAAGAGGTTCAGGGGAAGGTGTGGCTGGAACTTGACAACCTGAGATGCAGCTCTTGAAACAGGCGTCGCCCCACTTCAGGACTTCGCCTGTCTTCCAGGAGATTACGGGGTTGTGCTGCTCTAACCACGGGCACCCTAGAATCACATCAGCGGTGGATTCCTCCAGAACCAGCAGATGGATTTCCTCGTGGTGGAGTAGTCTGGTTTGGAGGGATATGGGACCCACACTATGACGCACGCATCTCCTGCTTAACGGCTTGCCGGTGATAGTGTGGACTTGGTAGGCTGACGGCGTTGCCGTGGTAGCGAGCTTGTAACCGCTGCATTCCTCCACCACACCAGAGTAGGGCGCTGGCCTGGTGAAGACGTCAGACGAGGAAGGTGAACCACACACACGAACACTGGGGATCTGGATCTTCGGAGAATCGCTGGAGAGAGGTATGTAGAAGAAGAGTTAGTCCTTAGAGTTAGCATACAGGTAAGACCTTGTCGGGAACGAGACCGGACATCGATTGAGTGCGTGTGTGTGGTTTTTATGGTGCTGAGGTGATTGGGTGGTGATGAGGATCAGGTGGATGTGCTTAGTATTCCGGTGAGGGCGTGCGTAGTGATTGGGTGGAGGTGGAACCTGGCGTGTTTGTAACATATGAAAACTAGCGGTAAATGCAAGGTGAGGAAGAAGAAGAACTTTCTCCCAGACTGGTTGAGTGTGGACAATGTGTTTTCCTGTGATGAATGTAAAAGTAGCTTCCCTGTAAAACTGCTGCAGTCATGACTTTACACACTGGAAGTATGAATGTATGCACATGTCACTTTGTAGACTTTGATGGTTGTCTATTGACTGAATGTGAAAACATAATGTTCATGTTGTCCAGATGTAAACCTGAGAGTGCAATTAGTAAACAGCTTGAAATATATCAGTAGTTATTGGTTTGTATATAATATAAAAGCCTGTTTTAAGATGTGCAGGAAAGTTTGTAAACTGTTAAGTGAGAAGGAGTGTACCGGATGCCCCTGAGATAAATATTGTAGTTAGTGCAGATGATGAATGAGGATATAAATAGAATTTGACAAGTGGTAAGTTACCAAGAAATATAAAACCCTCTAACATACCAAGACACTAGATACTGTACAGTTGAATACTGTTGTTCATGTTTTTTTTGTGTTTTTTTATGATTTTTCTTCTTTCTTTTTCAATTATTCATCCACCTCAGTTAAAATTCAGGGATTACAGGTTTAATGTTATGTAATGTTTTTTTTTTTTTTTTTTTTTTTTTTTTTATCTATAATGAAATGTTTGTACAGTGATTTAAAATGTCAGAGATGGAGACATTTTATTTATTTTTTTATGAACTGTTGTACTACACCCATTAAATGATTGGTGCCTTTAAATCATTTCTAGAGGTCAAATTGGGAGATGAGAAGTGAGGCAACAGTTTCGTGAAGAGCAAACACACACAGGGGAATACGGCCCACTGAACTGAAACCAGAGCAACCATTCATTTACTAATTTTGCATATGCACACGATTATCCAAAATAAGACAATCTAAATAAGATATTTCCATGTAAACAGCATGTGATTACCTGAATGTTCTATTTGGAATAAGCCTTTTTTTATCTCAGTCATTTTGTCAGTCTGACCTATACTGTCAAGAGTTGATGACTTTCTGAGCGACATATAATAGCCCTGTGAAGGGAAACTGATATATAAATATTTGAAATATAAGACAGGACAAAAGTGGTGAGTGTTGTTGCTTCAATGTTAAGCTTGCGCTTCTCCTTGGCGAGAGGACTATTAGTTTTCACTCTTCTGATAGCAGCATAGACTCGCAGTCTGAGGAGAAGTTTTGCATGTACGGATGTGTGAGGTCTTCTCTGCAGATACACTGTGACAGATATTGAATGCTGTTATGAGTTGGATTAATAAAATATATATTTTTCTCTTGATTTGTAATTCTGTGTAAATCAGTGTGCATCCTTGTCGCTCGTATGTGATCTCATTGCATGACTGTTAATATATTAATATTCTGTGTGTATTTCTGTCAGTCTTCAGATACAGGCTTTTGTGTGCATGTATGTGTAGTTGCGTGTGTACACCTGTTCTACATAAAAGTCATGTCAATAACACTCAGGTCTCAGGGCTTTCAAATGCACTTGGTTCAATACGTCAATGCATGTCCCCTTCTGTCATTCTTATAACCTTATACTTGCTTTTACTCCTTCTTAGTCCTTTCTCACCCTCTTTTCTTTGAATACAGTATATTTGTGCCAAGAGACAGAGGAATATATAATTAAAAACTCTACAGTGTACAGAAAATACTAACGATTAAAATCAATAACAATTTGTGAGCTTATTGAACAAAAGCAACAGTGACTGTAATTGATTTTTCCTCTTGACACTAAAATGTCATAATAATTGAACATTAATCCTAAAGAGAATGTAAAAGGTTGGACTATGCATGTTCCTTTTTTTACTGCACTATTATCTCTGTCAATATTTACAGTAGTGAAATATAATTTCAGCAGATTTTAATTGATATTGTCACAACTGGGCTCAATTATTAACACATGAGTGCAGTGTAGCACAGTAAATAAAAGGAAAGTATTAGATAAAAATGAATTTGCTTTGCATGTCTTCAGTGACTACAAACAGAAATGCTATTATTATTATTAGTAGTAGTAGTAGTAGTAGTAGTAGTAGTAGTATTACTGAGTAGGTTGTTGGACATCATTGTGATCCTTCATATATAGTTGTGTTCCTGGCTCAGTGCAGCGTCTGGCTCAGGCCTCGCTGCTTTCACCCTGCCCTTGAGATTGTGCAGACACATGGCAGATAATGTACTGACACCAGAAACTGAAACCCATCAGGAAATCCTAACACTCTCCCTCGTTCTTCTCTCGTGCTCTGGAGAAGAGTGGCAAAAACTCTCTAAACAGGCTTAACTTACTGTTAAGACTCAACTATAGCTGTGCGATAGATGTTAGTTTAGACATTAATGGATATCAACTTTCTTCAGGTTTTTTTTAAACAAATTTGTATGTTGTGTAATTATGCTAAGGATCGGGGCTATACTGTCACAAGACCAATCTGAGTCCAAAGTCCAATTGCACAACTGCCTGTGTCCCTTAATGCAGTAGTTTTGTAAACAGTTTTAAATGAGAATATTTTGAATTTGAATTCTGAATTCCAACCTTAAATTACAGTATCATCACATTTTGTAATAGCAGTTGAGCAACAAGCTAAAACAATAAAACTACACTGGCATACACGACTAGAGACAGTACTGACCTATTTTATAGGCAAAAAGGTGGAAATGTTTAATAGCTTTTAATGTCCTATGTGCAAATACACAAATGATTTAAAAACAATCTCTCAGTAAAAATAATCACTGTTTAACAGCTAGTCCTGGTCTCCGCTAATTAAACATTATTTACCTATAGTTTGCAGTATAGTTTATATATATTTATATACTACCAAAATATCCACACTATCATTAAATCATTTTGAAATATGAAAATGTTTGTTGTATCGGGTGTCGGAGGGGTTAATTGTTCTGTTCCCACAGTCTGGGCCTCGAGCGCAAGGTCAAAGATCTCATTTTACCGAGCGCACGTGCGCGCTGGATTTTTGCTCTCGTCAGCACGAGAGGCCTGAAATCCTGCAGGTCACACCACAACTGAAGGCAGAAACACACACAGCTTCTGCTTTTAGCTGTCTTTCTTTCTTCTTCTTCTTTTTCTTCTTCTTCTTCTTCTGCTTCTTCATTAACGTCCTTAATATAATGCACATCCTATTTAAATAACGCTCAATAAATTAATGATAAGTAGCCTAGCCTATACAACCTCTGAAAAAGCCTCTGATTATTATTATTATTATTTATTTGTTTTCTTTCTTCTTCTTCTTATAAAGGAATGGTCTCCACACACACACACACGCGGGCGCGCGCGCGCAGTTTAATTCTCAAATACGGATTAATAATAAGAGGGCATTTCTGAATGTGGGTCGTTTGAGGTCAAAGTTCATCTAGAGACGGTCTGCAGGACAACACCCGCTCAAACAAGCTCACAGAAATATCGCTTCTCAGTCGAATGTTCAGGGGAGGTTGATTGATGACTGATTGATCACTGGATTGCAGTGTTGCGTGATAACAGTGCGGGATACAGTAAACCGAACTGTTGCGTCACTTTGACAGACACAGGAATTGACGCATAAAATGAGTGACTAAGAAATCAATGCCATTTCACGGACTTTAATAAGCAAAATATGAAATCATTTCTTCCAAAAACAGCAAAAATGAAACAGAAACCAGCCTGAATGGAACAGTCCGAATTAAACTCTAGTTTTTTCCATTTATATAAACAGATTTGAAAATTGATCCCCTCATAATACATGCAATTAACAAACAAAACAACAACCTGCTGCTGCAGTTTACATTTGATTTCAACACAGTTGAATCAGTAATAAACCAAAAAAGATTGTTAAATGCGAGTCTTTTTAACAATGTTTCTTAGATGCAAGCACCATGCTTATTCAATATGATCTGACAGTTTGTTAATTTAATCATTAAAATAAAAACTATGCATCTGGCCAGCAGAACCAGAATATCGACATAATAGTGAAAACAAAAAGAAAGAAAAAAAAAATAATAATAAACAGAACAATAACATGAGACATATAATTTTCATTTTGAGATTATGCAGAACCTGAATCCCTTATTTTTTACTGACCGGCAGAGAAAAAAATAAAGGCAAACATTTAACATTGATCATTAACTCTCCACTGAAATACATGCGTAGTTTTCATGTTAGACAATAATACAAAAACCCCTGATTTAAGAAGCCTACACCCTCGAGCTGGATTATAATAACCACATTTTGAAATGTTGGTTTATAAAACGGGCAGCTCATATAGCTTTAAAGAAAAAGAAAAACAGAAAAAAGAAATGTCGGTGAAAGTGTGCCCATTCGTTGAAATCCTATCATTCAAAAAAGACACGACCTAGACGTATTGCTTATATTATAAAATAGCAATAGATTATGCAACAGTTTGCATGAAGAAGAAACACACACACACACACACACACACACACTTGTGTCTTGCTACAACTAGACGTGAAACTATGAGCACCAGTTCAAATGAAAGGCGTGCTTTAAATTCATCTATGACTGTGCGTGTGCGGCATGTCTGCTAAAAGCAAGAAGCAATCCAAAAAATAGAAATAAAAACTGCCAATTCTAAAATCATTACCCAAGAAAGTGCGCTTCTTTGACAAAGTTTGCTTGCTTTATATGCAACTGCAAAATGCCCGTTACTGAAAATCCCTTGCCAATACATGAAACAAATCATAAAAGTTGGGAAACAATCAGCTCTTCGATGTCGGTTTGTAGGATTGCTGTTGCATATATTTACAAGTCCAAATGAACCCATACAATGAGCGACCGGAGAACCAGTCTCATATCCCCCCAAAAAAGAGCTAGAGATCAAAAACATGCTCTTTGTGATACATAATTAATAGAAAGAAAGAAACCAAGAAAGAAGTGTATAAAATAGAAATTATTACCATACATGTCCAGCATGCAGGATTAATATCTTAATGCAGATTTATGTGTTTGTTATTGTCGTTTTTTCATTTTATTTTTAATATATATATATCTATATATAACCAAGCAGGCAATAAACCAATGAGATGTTGCATAAAGTCCCCTGTCGCCTCGCTCAGGCGCGTTACACAGGAGGAGGAAGGGAGGTTTGCATATCGTGGTGCTCTCAACTTTTCTGGCCAAGTAAAAAAATAAAAAAGAAAAAAAAGTCCAAAGTTTCTCTCCCCGCTCAGCACTTTTTTTTTCCTGAACAACCAAGAACAAACCAGATGATGGAAAGAAGGTTTTATCTGAAGTTATCCTACGTATACAAAAGCCAGTTCTTCGCTTTTCTTTTTGTTGTGAGATCTCTACTAAAGGGGTTAAATTACTACAAGCAACTAAATTACATTTCCCAGAAAACATTCTAACATGTTCTTCGCATTTTAGTTGCCAAGATCGGTGGCGATGATTACATATGAGATTATTATTTCTTGTGGATTATTCTTCTAATATGAGTACTGTATCTGCTGTTATCTGAATGAGCGCAAAGTCTCTCGGGCATAGGAAACACACACTCACATGAAGAACTCGGGAGAGGACGGGTTGTCGCTCGTGGAGCCTGCCTCGCGGAACCCGCTCGCTCCGCTCAGTTTCTCGCACTTGAGTTTGTAGGCGTCTCTCTCTCGGGCCAGCCGGTTGATCTCTTGCTTGAGCTGCTCTACCTGGTTGACGAGATGCGTCTTCTCGTTCTCCAGCACGTGCTTCTGCTGCACGCGCTTGAAGCGGCACGACTGCGCGTAGCCCCGGTTCTTCAGGGTCCGGCGTTTCTGCTTCAGGCGGATCACCTCGTCCTTGGTGAAGCCCCGTAGGTGTCGGTTGAGCTCCCGTACGGTCATGGACACCAGCTGGTCGTCGGAGAAGCGGTCCTCCACGCTCAGGCCTCCACCCACACCGTGGTGACCCTGCTGGCCGGGGTGGGCGTGCGGGTGGTGATGGTGGTGGTGACGGTGGTGGAGCTGCTGGTGGGACCCGGGCGACGTAGGAGAAGGGCTGTCGGGGTCCTGACTGTGGTGGTGGTGGTGATGGTGGTGCCCGTGGGCGCCGGGGTGACTTTGCAGGTCGTCGGGGTGATGCGGGATCGCGCCGTATTGGTGGTGGTGCTGCTGCTGCTGCGCGTGACCGTGGTGGTGATGCGCGCCCCTGTATCCCTCAAAGCCTTCTGCTTGCAACTGCTGCTGCACATGAGGGGGCGGAGGGTGCCCGTGGGCCGTGGCACCGATCAGAGCCTCCACCGCGTCTTCGGGCGTCAGGCTTAGCGTCTGCGGGTCGATCTGCTGCGGGTAAGCGCCGCTGGGCATCCAGTACAGCTCCTCCAGATGGTTCTTCTGCTCCGTGGGGCTGAAGCTCGGGGAGGACGGCACGGAGCTGCACGGGGTGCTGATTGGAGTCGAGGACACGGAGCCCTGCGGCTGGAGGCGATTGCATTGCCGTATGTTGGAGCGATCGAGTCCCGCCAAGGCCTCTTTCTTCACCTCGAATTTCATCAAATCAAAGTCATTGACATATTCCAACGCCAGCGGGCTGGTGGGCAGCTCGGGCCCCATGGCGAGATCGGCGCTCATTGTGTCCCTGTTCTTCAGCAAAGTGTTTACCAGCGTCGCGAAACTCGACTTTTGCTTTTCTTCCCTCTCTTTGCGCATGCAATTTTCTGGATGGGTCTCCGAACGCGTTGCGCTCGAGCGCTGGAGCATGCAGAGTCGCTCGAAATGTTCAAACGGGAGAAAGCCAGAGAGAGCAAAAAAATACAAATAAAAAACAAAAACTTTCTGGACTAATGCACTGCAAAAGACATTTGCCTCACGTGGACACACAGAGCTCGACAGCTGCAGTCTTTGGACAGTTCTGGAGAAAGTCGCGTCCCGTCGAACTCAAAACATAAATAAAAGACAAAAATAAGTACCGGACAAGGGCTCCCGTCCCAATCCCGGGTACTCCAAAATATGTCCTTAAGTAAGTGAAGCAGCTTTGAGGTGGATGGGTGCTGTGTTTGTCCAGCTCTGCACCGCAGAGAGTTCAGCTCGCACTCCTGAGTTTTCAGACTGTAGCAGGACGCCAGAGCTCTCGGTGCTGTTATAGTCTACGCGCGCGTGACGTCAGAGGTGGCCGGCGACCAGTCACATCTGGAGAATTAGCATAATGATCGTTGTTTGTGTGTTGTCAGCTGACGGGATGAAGAAAGGGACAGTGGTATTTCGTGTATTGACTGATTGGATACGCGCACAGCCGTTTGTTCTGTACTACATAGCCTACAAAGTACAACATACTGTAACTGGAATTATTTTCAAAACGTCACATTATATGAAAAGTCCATTTATGCTCCTGTTTACATATATGTTATTTATTTCAATTTTAAACAACATACAGTTTCCAAATTAATTTAACTGGTTTATTTAAAAAAAAATATTAGTCTGTAACATGCGAAAGCAGGTAGTTACATCAGCCAACATTATATATATATATATATATATATATATATATATATATATATATATATATATAGATAGATAGATAGATAGATAGATAGATAGATAGATAGATAGATAGATAGAACAAAACATGATGGTAATGATGATGGTGTTTTACATGAATGAGGACGCCCGGGACACACCAGGTGTATGTTTTATCGCAATATTTATTAACTCTTGAATTTTCAACAAGACAAGCTGAAGTGAAGGGCTGGTATTGCGCGGCGGGTCACGCTGGAGTCATGAAAACTCACCCAACGCTGCCCTCACGTGGCCCATCTGACCACCGCGCGCGCGCTCACCTGCCGCGCTCTCGTCTCGTGCTCCCGTTAGTCATTAAAAGGGCCATACGACTATAAGATGTAAGACTGTGAGTGATTTTATCTGTGAGTTAATTGTAAAGATTAATGAAAATAAACCAATATTTAAAAAAAACTTCTGTCTTCGAGTAAAAGACCTATTGACCTATCAACGAGGGGTTTGACTAATTCTTTCAAAACAGGCATGGTTACATCGCTGTTTAAGACTTGATGATTTTTGTTAGGCACAAGTCATATACACAAACACATTAAGTATTTATTAAAACTGTTTAAATATAGTCTATTTCAATAATGTCAATAACCTTAGTAAAGATATATATATATATATATATATATATATATATATATATATATATATATATATATATATATATATATATATATAAAATGTAAAGAATTATTTTAATTAATTTTTTCTCCCTTCGTCGGTCATTGAGAATTTTACTTACCCCTGTCGGCATCGCATCTCCACGTCAACTAGGCTGTTAATGTTCATTCTTTGATCGCAGTTTACGCAAACCCATAGTAAAAGCACCGGGCCCGTCCCGTCACGCGCTCTGATTCTCTCAGACTCGCCGCTGCTGTTTTCTCTCTCTCTCTAATGGAGAGGAGATGACAAAAAATCTCTTATGTCAGCAGCATATTGGTGGTTAATGATCTATTAAGTGATCCTCTTGCTTATGGACAGCGGTAAAAGTGTTGATGCATGCTTATTTGGCCTAATGAGATTCCCATCCTACGATTTTTAGGAATGAATAAGAGAAATAAAATCAGAGATGTTTCATGGAGCAGTTGTCAGAGGGAGAGCTTGTGGACCGCATGCCGGTGAATGTCCCAGGCCTCGGATACTGGGCTTGGAAGGGAGACTGGTCCGGCTCCCCCCTTGGTTTTTGTTTTTTGTTTTTACAGCTCATAAGGACATAGGACATTCAGCCATGGACAATTAGATGAGTATGACATATTTAAATATTGATGATCTCATTGTAACTCATGATTGCATTTTTGCAAGTGATGACAGCCTTGTCGAGTGCACTTTGTTTTTATAACAGTGTAGAAGACTTTTGAGGGAAAATACAAATGCAATATTGAATGTGTGTGTGTTTATGGGGGAAATAGGGTGAGACAGACAGAGAAATCTTTCTTGTTTCCTTATCATCCTCCTCTTAGAACACACGCAGGTAATTGGCGGTTGCGAAAAGTCTTGTGCTCTGCTTTCTAGAAGAGTACAGTGGAAAACAGAATACAGTCGTGGCCAAAAGTTTTGAGAATTACATAAATATTGGAAATTGGAAAAGTTGCTGCTTAAGTTTTTATAATAGCAATTTGCATATACTCCAGAATGTTATGAAGAGTGATCAGATGAATTGCATAGTCCTTCTTTGCCATGAAAATTAACTTAATCTCAAAAAAACCTTTCCACTGCATTTCATTGCTGTCAACTAAAAGGACCTGCTGAGATCATTTCAGTAATCGTCTTGTTAACTCAGGTGAGAATGTTGACGAGCACAAGGCTGGAGATCATTATGTCAGGCTGATTGGGTTAGAATGGCAGACTTGACATGTTAAAAGGAGGGTGATGCTTGAAATCATTGTTCTTCCATTGTTAACCATGGTGACCTGCAAAGAAACGCGTGCAGCCATCATTGCGTTGCATAAAAATGGCTTCACAGGCAAGGATATTGTGGCTACTAAGATTGCACCTAAATCAACAATTTATAGGATCATCAAGAACTTCAAGGAAAGAGGTTCAATTCTTGTAAAGAAGGCTTCAGGGCGTCCAAGAAAGTCCAGCAAGCGCCAGGATCGTCTCCTAAAGAGGATTCAGCTGCAGGATCGGAGTGCCACCAGTGCAGAGCTTGCTCAGGAATGGCAGCAGGCAGGTGTGAGCACATCTGCACGAACAGTGAGGACAAGACTTCTGGAAGATGGCCTGGTGTCAAGAAGGGCAGCAAAGAAGCCACTTCTCTCCAAAAAAAAACATCAGGGACAGATTGATATTCTGCAGAAAGTATAGTGAATGGACTGCTGAGGACTGGGGCAAAGACATATTCTCCGATGAAGCCCCTTTCCGATTGTTTGGGGCATCTGGAAAAAGGCTTGTCCGGAGAAGAAAAGGTGAGCGCTACCATCAGTCCTGTGTCATGCCAACAGTAAAGCATCCTGACACCATTCATGTGTGGGGTTGCTTCTCAAGAAGTTATTATGAAAGAATGGATTGCTATCAGTCAGGATTTGGCCCAGAAGTTGATTGAGAGCATGCCCAGTCGAATTGCAGAGGTCCTGAAAAAGAAGGGCCAACACTGCAAATACTGACTCTTTGCATAAATGTCATGTAATTGTCGATAAAAGCCTTTGAAACGTATGAAGTGCTTGTAATTATATTTCTGTACATCACAGAAACAACTGAAACAAAGATCTAAAAGCAGTTTAGCAGCAAACTTTTTGAAAACTAATATTTATGTAATTCTCAAAACTTTTGGCCACGACTGTATCATCTATTATGAGAGCTGGTTATATGTAACAGACACGACTATAAAAGCTTGAAGCAATTTCGCGTTATATCGAGACGGGACAGAGCTTCTCAGGAAGATTCTTATTCGTACTGCCGAAGTTATGTCATGACAGTTCAGATTTAAAAAGAAAATGCACAAAAGTAAACGCACACATTTTATTTACGTCTTAAACCAATGAAAAGCTGTTTTCATCTTTAAAAATAATGATAATAATAACAATAATAATTATAAACAAATGTAATGTATGTTATCATGAATTATCAATTGAAAGTGTTTAAAAAAAATTACTCGGGAGATCCAAAACGTTTAGATTATAAGTGCAATTGTTTACACTGTAAAACATTATCAACGTATAGATGTGTGTAGAATGACTAAAATGAATAACCTTAGACGTCTCGTCTCTTACGATGGAAGCAGCAAGGTCTTCAAACATGAAAATAATAATAATAATGAATAGACAGGTCAGAGTTGCTAATAACAATACAGGAATCAAGACACATATTTAGACTTACATTGCTCTGATACATGCTATCGAAGAACCGAAGAAAAGAAGACAGACAAGTCCGAGTGCAGCTGATTTGATCTCAAATGTGTCGCCGGATGAATTCAGAGCCATGCACTTTCACAGTGATGACAGTGATTTACAACGAGCAGCTCGTCGACGGGTTTACAAGAGTGCGACGCCTCTAGTGGACAAGACACGCAGGCGCACCTGAGATCGAGAAAAGAACAAACTAACAAAATGAATGGAATTAATTAATAACTAAATTAATAAATAAATGTTCCGTGAAAATAAAATATATCAGTTTGAAGACAAATTAGGTTTTATTTGAAAACTGCATGCATTACCTTTTCTGACATCAATTTCATTTGTGACATCGGTTTATTACAGCATCTGACACTTTTGTTCTCACACTGCGCCACATTAGAAAGAGAAATGCTCGGTGTTATCAAAAATGCGCATCTATTAACACAATTATACAGACTTGTTCAGTCGTTAGTGCAGTTCAGTGAATGCGTTTGTAAAACACGACGCTGTCAATCAAAGAAGGCTTTGAATTATGCTATAGTGTTGACTGATGAAGGAAACGGGTTGGATATTAGACATGGAATTATGGTTTATCTCTCTGCTTTAAGGATTCTGTCTGACCTACATGATAATCAGCAACTCATTATCATCAATCATCGTTATATCCTGTCTTTATTATTAATATCCATAATTTAATGAATCCACGTAAAAGAGAAAATACAGGGATATTATAAAATGCAAATTATTTCCAGCTTGACTTTGTGCCAAATTAAGCGATCAATCTTTATGGGTTGTATTTTTCCATATAATCGGTTGCACTTTATTTTTACTCATGAATAAGCCATTCTTTAACTTCATATAAAAAAGAAAGAAAAGAAAGAAAAAGAAAAAACGGTAGGCTACTCTCAAAGCGGTAAATAAAATAGAACAGGCCTAAATAAACAAATATGAAAATGTTTTATTCATTATATTATCAGTTCAAGAGATTTGTATTATTCGTGGCATTTAGCAAACATAGCCCAAATTACATCTGCTTTGACTAAAACTGTTTAAACAAAAGTTTTGTGTGATGTCTCCGTTGTGGCAGCAGTATATATATATATATATATATATAAAATCTATTATGAATTATGTACTTCATATTTTCCAAAATCATCCAAAATTCTGTGAAATGTAGATACTTTATTGTATGACATAAAAAGAGTATTTTCTGCGTTATCTGAAAGTGAAGACTCTTTATTTTTAATCAGATTTGAGGCATTAAAGCGCGTTAATTTGATTACGGCAGGCTAATGTAATAGCCTACATTTACAATGATTAGGTAAATTCACCGAACACTACTGCTAGAGTTTGACAGAAAGTTCTGGCAGAGTTTGATGCAGGCTGCGGGGGAAAGCGATGGGAAATGAGAGGAAAGCGCAAATTCTCCAATAACGTGAATAATTCTGAGTTAGGAGACAGAGGTGAGAGGCGGATGAGCAGAAGAGGAGGAGAGATGGTGAAAATAAAAAAAAGAAGTGCTCGCTAAAAACCATTAATCTTGCCGGGATCTGTCACGGCACGCCGGCGACACAAAGAGGGTCCAGAGAGTCGGAGCAGTGAAGTCAGTGACCCGCTGCCGATTGCTTGTGAAAAGCCCACCAGCCTTTAATAGACTTTTGCTGATCCGACACTTGTTTGCGGTCCGGCACAAAGGACCGATGTGAGCACCTGACAGCAGCCCGCAGGCCCCGGGCTCCACTCCTGCCCCGTGATGAATGACCCTGAGCCCGGGAGGAAGAGGAGGGTGGCCACAGACGGGCCGGGGGGTGCTCGAAGCATGGACGGGGATTTTAGGGGTTTAATGCTGAAAAAGAGGAGTGTAAGGGGCAAGGATGACTTTATATTGAGTTATTATGCATGATAGTGTATTATGGATAAGGTTTCTTGAGTTGTTCATTTGTATTAGTATTTTTTTGTTTGCTCAGTCGTTCATGCTTTGTTTATGGTTTTGGTGGTTTCTCAAAATTGGGTTATGGCTGAAATGTTACGTTAACTACACTCTTAAAAAATAAAGGTTCCACAGCGATGCCAGATAAGAACATTTCGGTTCCTCAGAGAGTCTATTATTATCTTCCATTAGTGTGAAGAACATTGTAAAAACCGAAATAACCTTTTTTCCACCGTGAAGAACCATTCATGAAATGAAAAGTGTCCATGGATGTTAATGGTTCTTTGAATCATAAATGAGTAAAAATCAATATCAAATTAGTATCAAATATTTAAGAGGATGTTAATATCAAATGAATGAAATAAATAAATAAAAAAAATTGTCCAGTGTGTTTTTCTTTTAACCTTTTTTTCTGTCTCATGATTTAATTTGTTTGATTAAACCATGCTTGCTGTGATCATTTTGTGATTTAGTGGACAAGATTATCTGCTCTCAGATAACTGCAGAGAGAGAGAGAGAGAGAGATTTTCTCACCCCTTACTCAAAGACAAGGCCGTTTAGTCTTGATATATTGGAGTCAGAATGCTTTCCATTCTCCCCCTTCAAATTCAAATGGTTTGCTCCATTCCTCACCAAAACACATGAATATGGACTGTTCCATCAAATTCATTTTATCCCTATGGAAAAGTTAGATGATGTAATAAAAAAGGTATGGATTCTTTAACTGTAAAACAAACCACTCCTCATATTTTAAATGCAAGAGGATAAATGTTCTCTCAAGATTTCTGTATATGTATTTATGTATGTATTTTTGTTCAGTGCTATGCATCTGTTGGACTCATAGTTCATCCATGGCAAAGTGATAGAATATGTAGTAGTTTTGGGAAGGGGGATGGGAGGATGCACATTTCTGCAGGATCATACATCTTAATGCCCAGCCTGGAAATTACTTTTCCATTATACAAACTATAATCATCATTCAAAAATAAACAAACGAATAAGAGCAAAATCATGAAAGTTATCAGACATTTCAAGTGTGACAAATGAGATAATGAAAATCATAAAAAAAGGTACAAAAGTTTGTCATCGGAGCAGTGCCTTAACTAATATTTATTTTGATTGAGACAGAGATGATAACAGAAAAAGAAACAACAAACAAGGGGTGGGGGGTTGAATATAGCTTGTAAATAAATCTGTTTGGGAATTGGGGGCGTACTGATGAAATATGGAGCCAGGGATGTAGAGCAATGTGAAAAACTAGAAACGCCAGGGAATAACAAATCTTCCCACGTAGCTCCCCGGAAAAATAAATACACGGCTCTGTAAGAGCCATCCATCGGGGATACGAATCACTACAAAGACGTTCCCTGAGCGCCCCTCCTCTTCCCCCATGCAGCTCTCCAACCTCGTCCTACACCTCCTCATCTACTCCTCTTACTTCTGTTTATTTATTCACTCATTTTTATTCCTATTTATTTATTTGTTTGTTTGTCAATTCAAATGGAAACTGCTAGTGGGGAAGTCAGAGGGTTGTTTATTGGTTTTATAAATGAAATGTGATTTTTCTCTCTCTTAAATGGTTTCGGTGGTGATGGGTGTGTGTGTGTGTGTGTGTGTGTGTGTGGATCTAAGTAATGACTGCACAAGAGGGATTTTATAAACAAATACCACCGGTGACCATCTAAAAGTCTTGCCGGTATATTGGATTAAACTAGTCCAAATGAAAAAGAGGCTTCATAAAGCCAGTTCCTGACACACATTCATTTTGTCCGTCGCAGAGTGCATTAAGACTCTGCATCATTGACATACTGTAAATTTGAGCAATATTAAAGATCTATCAGGAAAAACACGGCCTTTGATGCCTTTAAAAAGAAAGGTAGATTTACTGTAAATCAAATAAAGTTTGCTACTGTGAATCTTTACATTAACATTAAATTGCATTGATAATCATGTTACCATGACCAAGTTACTGCTATAATTATAAAAATAAAAATAAATTAATGCATTGTTATATTGTAGATTAGGCTAAAAAGTAGACAGACAATTTCTGTTCGTGTGGAATCAGTGTGTGAATTTTGAATTGTCAGAATAGGTTTTCTTTATGCTAACTGAAATATTTGATAACTAACATTTTATTTGTTTATTTGTGTCTGTTTGTTTGTTGTTGTTTTGTTTACTGTTTTATTGTTTGGTTTGGTTTGGTTTGAATTTTAGAACTGAGTTCTCGGTTAAAAGATTAAGAACAGAGCTGACTGAGCTTAACTGGTGATGTCTTTTTTGTTTCAGGTTAGAATCTCAATTCAGATATTGATCTGTATCTGTTTCTCTTTTTCTTTCTTATAATTGCTCCAGTTTACTGCTTTAGTTGAGTCTGAAATGGTGAAGATTAAAACTCTGTTAATGAGTGTTAATAAATACACAATCTTTGAAGGTGGAGCTTTAGTGCTTTTAGAGGGGAATTATTAAAGTGACCTAATTGCAATAATTGATTTTTTTTCTTTTGTTTTGCTATTACAGCGCTTTCACAATCTCTTCCAGAATTCTTTGTAGTACTCATTATTTGGTCTATGTTTAGGGCGCTGTATCGTAAGGGATGGGTGTTTATTAGTTATTTGTGTTTGTAAATAGCTGATGTATTGCACCCATATCCACTATGGTGAATGTTTCCAAGAAATTTCCTTTCTTTTATCAATCGCTGAACCAAACCATGTATCACTGCCATCCCAACCCACGTGCCACATAAATTAAACAAGTTTCTCATTGTGCTCTCAATAGTGTGACTTTGTTGCTGTTTCCAGGTCTTAGGAATATAATCACTACCACATGCTTTAAGGAATATATATATATATATATATTGCCTTCTGTCTGCGGTCCAGCTCACCCCTAAACCATCTCGATTGGGTTCAGGTCCGGTGACTGTGGAGGCCAGGTCATCTGGCGCAGCACCCCATCACTCTCCTTCTTGGTCAAATAGCCCTTGATGCCTTCAGTGTGACTCTACAATTTTCATAGTCATGAAAATAAAGAAAACTCTTTGAATGAGAAGGTGTGTCCAAACTTTTGGTCTGTACTGTATATATCACACACACACATAATTGTCAATAACTTTTTATGAGTTTGAGTAATATATCACTCGTTGCATTTATTGTTGATGATTATTATCTATTTATTGACTATATTTATTGACTATATTTATTGACTGTATTTTGACTATATAGTGTTCCAGTCAGAACCCTCACCACATGTGTATAAAATCAAGCACCTTGCCATGCAGTCTGCATTTACAAACATTGTGTGGTTGGTGGTTCTGAATTCAAGTAGTACTGTGTTAGGATGCCACCTTTGCAATAAATCAATTAGTTGAATTTCATCCCTGCTAGATATTCGACGGTCAGCTGTAAATGATGTAATTGGAATGTGGAAGCATTTAGGAACATCAGCAAACTCAGCCACAAAGCGGAAGACCATATACAGTCACAGAATGGGTCAGAACGGAGCTGAGGCACATACAAGTGTATAGTTGATGAGTCCGAAACGTCCACTGGCATTCATATCAGCACAGAAACTGAGTGGCTGGAGCTTTGTAGAATGGGTTTCCATGGCCGAGCAGCTGCACCACATCACCAAGTACAATGCCAAATGTTGGATGGAGTTGTATAAAGCATACTGATACTGGACTCTGGAGCAGATGAAACCTGTTCTATGAAGTGATAAATCACGCTTCGCTGTTTCTCTGTCGAATCCACAAATGCTCTACTGGATGAATGGGCAATTTTTTTTTAATTGTTAACATAAAAGGCCAAAATGCCAGAAGTTGAAACTGATTTGTTGGCTGAATTAAACTGAATCTGGCCGGCAGGCTGGTAGTTTGAAACCCCTGCAGTAGAAACATGTAGTTCTGAAGCTTTAACTCTCAATTACAACATTAAGTCTATTCCCAGTGAACAAATGTGTCCTTTCCGCTTCCAGCACATGACTAGACTGTTGTACAGAAGATGGACTGAGTCTGTTTGGGTCATATTTACATCTCACTCAAGTGTATGTGAGAGTGCATGAACAATCGGAGGTAAATACGGGGCTGACAGCCCATTTGTTTTTTAGCTGATGGTGATGCATGGTTGTGCAGCATGTAGCACATTTGTACACCAGCAGGCCAGGAAATGGAGGTGAGTAATGAAGCAGTGCTTCCTGTCCACTCTCTGTGCTATTTTTATTAGTGTCTCTCTTAAGCTTTTCATTTTTCATACAGCGTGGGCTAGTTGACAGGATGGACATCGCTGGCTTATGAGCACGGGAGACACCGGCAGAGGTGATCATGGCTCAGCATGTCTGGGTTTATTTCCTAATGTCATCATCGGTCTGGGGTCTCCATCTGACTGGTGGTAACACAGAATGCACATGTACAACTCTGAGACATCTGTGAAAGAGCAGATGAAAGGTGAAGTCTATATATATATATATATATATATATATATATATATATATATATATATATATATTCCCTTGGAGGTCTATAATATGTGGAGAAAGCTATGTGTTAGTGTACATCTCAATGGTAGTTGCTTGGCTGACACATGCAGCCCTTGGAGTATATGACCATGCTGCCATTTTTGGTCAATTCCAGGAACATGTTTACTGCCTGTCTCATCACAGCTGAGAATAATTACTAGTCAAGGACCTGGGACTGTGTGCTTCCATGTGATCCTATTGGTAAAGCAGTGTCATCATGACATAATTGTTCTGTCGCTGACGAGTAATAGTCACATTGCATTTAACACTTTTTGTGATTGACTCAAAAACCTATGTGGGTCCAATAAATGGGGGGAGCATCCTCATAAAAGAACTTTAAGTAGGCCACTAAAATTTCCCTTGGCCTGTATTTTGATCAATAATTGGTTGTAAGTTGAAGCTAGTGTAACTTCAAGCTAAATTACTGGCCTGACATGCTTGTTTTTGGTTTTGTGTTTAAATCATTTCTGTGCATTCTAGTCCTCTCTCAATTGCCTTTGTTTGTGTCTCCATGAATCTACACTCTGAGAAAAGCTCCCTGGTTATAATGTGCATTTGAAAAAGCAACACACGTCAGACATCTTCCCTTGTAATGACTGAACCTGCTGTCCAACAAAAGAGAACACGTTTGTACTCCACAACATCAGGCAAATATTAAATAACTTTGTGATGTCTGTGTCCACATTAGGGATTTCCTGGAGCATCATGAGCTCTATTACTTGTGTGATGCATATGCAGAGATTCATATTCTGACCTCAGATATGAATGAAACAGCCTTTACATGTGTTTATAGTACTCAATAATGGCCAATCCATCCTATTTTAGGTAAAAATTGGAAAAATGATACTTCTCTGAAAATATATTTGAAGTAGACATATGATATAATCAATGTTTTTCACCGGTGAACATAGGTGTCCAGGAGATTTTTGTTAATTATTTTTTTTAAAAATCACATATTACATAACAAAAAAAAAAAAAAAACATAATGTGTGAAGCCATCAGAACCGAACCAAACCGAAAATTAGTACACATGGTATGATTATAGGTTTGTATATATGTGACGTAGGCTGAGGTAACTTTCATAGCAATTTGTAACTATTTCATGTTTCATGTTTCAGTGAACTGGTGATAATTCATATGAGTGTTGAAATTTGAAAGTTGTTTGTGTAAATGTGAGTGTTGTGTGTAAACTATGAGGGGTTTACAGAAAGATGACACATGCAAATATGTTGTTTTGTGTAACTGTGTAACTGTGCAAAAGCCTTACAAAATAAACCAATTCCCAAGACTGATGATTCACAAAGCCATTCAGATTATATGATATAATGCCCTGGAGATCCACAGTGTTTCTCATCCTTTAATTTAGCACAGGCTTTGAAACAGAAAGATCTAATAGGGCCTCTTAATTTGGATGTCAGGTTTAGCAGCAGTGAGTAATAGCAGCAGAGCATGTTCACTGGTTAAGACCAAGTGATGCCTGGGTTAAAGTAATACACAGTTCTTACCTTACCTACCCCATCTGATTCTTGCTCTTCCCCAAACCTCTCTTTTTCTTCTCTAATCTTGTTTTCTTCAGTGTCATTCACACTGAATGAAAATCACAAAGACCTTGAATGTCTGTGAGGTTGTCACAGGAGACGAACAATACATTTTGTCAAGTCAAGTCACCTTTATTTATATAGCGCTTTAAACAAAATACATTGCGTCAAAGCAAATGAACAACATTCATTAGGAAAACAGTGTGTCAATAATGCAAAAATGATAGTTAAAGGCAGTTCATCATTGAATTCAGTGATGTCATCTCTGTTAATCGCTGTAGATGAAGTGTCCCCAACTAAGCAAGCCAGAGGCGACAGCTGCCAGGAACCGAAACTCCATTGGTGACAGAATGGAGAAAAAAACCTTGGGAGAAACCAGGCTCAGTTGGGGGGCCAGTTCTCCTCTGACCAGACGAAACCAGTAGTTCAATTCCAGGCTGCAGCAAAGTCAGATTGTGCAGAAGAATCATCTGTTTCCTGTGGTCTTGTCCTGGTGCTCCTCTGAGACAAGGTCTTTACAGGGGATCTGTATCTGGGGCTCTAGTTGTCCTGGTCTCCGCTGTCTTTCAGGGATGTAGAGGTCCTTTCTAGGTGCTGATCCAGCATCTGGTCTGGATACATACTGGATCCGGGTGACTGCAGTGACCCTCTGATCTGGATACAGACTGGATCTGGTGGCCACGGTGACCTCGGAACAAGAGAGAAACAGACAAATATTAGCGTAGATTCCATTCTTCTAATGATGTGATTTTTTTTTTTTTTTTTGTGAAATGTTTTTGTCAAAATAAATATTCATGTAACAAGTAACGAATACAAAAAATCACCTCCACTACACTATTGGGTTGTTACCAAGGTTTATTTATACCAAGTGATTTTTTGTGCACTGCTGTGCAGTTGCAGGTGCAGTTCTTGGTAGATGGTAGGTGGTCCAAAACCCTCATCCCTTTGAAATTCTCAGACATTAGGTGTGACTCTGCTCCTTCAAAGTTTTACCCAATGTTTGACCCACAAGCATAACAAGTAGCAGCACACCTGTTATCGACAAACCACAACTAGATGGTGCAGTACGAGAAAAGGCTGAAATACACAAAACACTTTTTTTCTGCCACAATTTGTAGTCTGGAGGAGTCAACACTAGCTGCCAAAAGTCCAAGCTAGTCAGCAAATTTGGCCAGACAGTGTTAAAAAGTTTCACAGGAAATCACATAGTGCACAGATTCTGGTATTTGGGCCAAAGTTTAAAACATGTTTTCATATTTTTTGCATGATGTATAGTCAGCACCATTAATAATTTGCTATTTTGTCACTGGAACTAATATAACTTTTTGGACTGAAATAGTGCATGGTTAAATGTGCATGGATCCACACATAATTATATATCAATATGTTACAAGCTAATTATTGCAAGCTAACACATTATGTTCAAATAAACTGTTTTGTTTCTAACCCCTTCCTTTTCTCTCGCTTTTTCACTCTCTCCTTCTCTTTGGTGACTCTAGTGGTCTGGTCAAGCGTGGTGATCCATCTCTGTCAGTACGCTAAAATGATAATGCCAATTAAATGAGACGGGTAATTGCCCTGGATCCCAGCAGAGCCTGAAAAGAGCAGCGGGTGTGGAACAGGAATGTGAGGCCAACCCGTGGGACCCATGGAGCCGGTCATGGAGCAGAGGAGAGACCAATGGGTGCAGAGATGTGATATGTAATTTTAACCTCTACTGATCACCATTGGCCTCCATTGGGAAGAACTGGAGACACAGAGTAGCACATGTACATCGCATACTCAGACATAGACGTGGACCCTATCTAGTTACAGGCTTTTTCAGAACTAACCACAATGGAAGATAGGTCCCCATTAATTAGGTTTCCATGCTATTATTAGACACTCTTGTAGACAAGATGAATAGTTGTGTTTATTCACTGTAATTATTTTAGCTACTTTATTATTTCATTGGTGAGCAGAAAACTTCAAAAATGGAGTATGAAAAAGTTCAGAAGACAATGCAACTATACATACACATAGTGCACATGGACTGCAAAACACAGAGTGCCATAAAACATGGTATGTACATATATTAGTCCATTAATTTGAACTAGTGGACTTTCATGTGGCGTCCCTTAATAATTATAAATCCACCACCAACTTGTTTTTTTTTTATAATTATGCAAATTGTGTTCATCCTTGCAGCACATGACATCATTTACTTGCTGGTGTTATATGGGACTTGTTATTGGAGACAGGTACAACAGTCATGGACTCATATGAACTACTTCTATTAAGATACACCATGATCCAGGAAACTGTGGTGGCACCAATTTGCACAGATGGAGTTGAATGCACAGCGGTATGTGCATTCGATGATGCCAGATTTGACTTGGTAGTTGTAGACCAGGGGTGCAAAACTCTGATCACAGCCCTGCACAGTTTAGCTTTTAACCCTAATTAAATGCACCTGATCTAGCTAATCAAATCCTTCAGGCCTATTTGAAAACTACATGGTATATGTGTTGGAGCAGAGTTGTAACTAAACTTTGCAGGGCTGTTACCCTCCAGGAGTTTTGCACCCCTTTTGTAGACTCCACATCGTCTGGAGCAGGGGTGTCGAGTCCTGCCCCTGGATAAACAACTTCCAACCGAATTTAGCTCCAGGCCTAATTAAAAACACTTGAATCAGCTAATAAAAGTCTTCAAGATTACTAAACTTTAAAGCTGATATGTGGGACCAAAGCTCTGCAGGAAATTGGTCCTCCAGGAGTAGGATCAGAAACCCTGTCTGGGACGAGAGGTTGGAGGTGGACTATCCTCCTGAAAGTTTTCATAATGTTTGATGACAGCTAAATAATCCTTAAGATTAATGAGATACCCCTTCTTAAGCATCAGGGGTGCATTTCCCAAAAAAGCATCATAAGGCTAAGTAGATCGTGAAAGCATTGCCACCATTGTCTTTAAAATCCAGCTCACGATGCTTTTGAGAAACGCTGCCCAGAACAACAAAGAAAGTCATACTGAGCTAGAGCTTCTACAGCAGTTTATTTCCACCTGTCCACCTCACAAAGCATCATTTGTATCCTTTGCCCAGCTGCTCGTGCAAACCCAACCCAGCAGCCTAACTAACAGGCACTGATCCATTTCATAAGTAGCTCCTTAACTATTATCAAACTAGCAACTAAAACAAGGAGTTTGCTAACAATGCCTGCTGTTTTGTTAACAAGATTTATAGCATGGGTGAGCCAAAATGCCTATGCACATGCTGTATCACAATGTCTCTTCCCTCTGCTTAAAATAATAACAACAATAATAGCAATAATGAAAGGTAGTCATTGATCCTCCGCCGTAACCTCCTTGGTCATTTTCTAGCACTGCTCGCTGTTGACTTATTGTAAAGTAGCAGCGTGCCAAATAAATAATTAGAGTCTTTTGTTGCCCCCATTGTTGTTGGAAATGTAATTATGAAGGATGAAACACAGCTTTCAATGAGATTGCTGTAAAATAGCATAATTAATATGGGGTTTTGTGTGAACAATTCCACTTTATGGCGGTCCCTACGTTGCCAGCGAAATTAATTAAGTGTGCCAGGATTTATGAGAGAGGTGCCAGAATGAAAAGAATTAATCGGAGATGGAAGATGGATGGGTACTAGAAAATGATGACGCCAAGGCGCAGGCTAACAGCTAACTGCTTTAGGAGCGTGCTTCGGAGGATGGCCAAGACGCCACTGACGCAATTACACTCCTCTCACCAACAGCTGCACCAGGCCCAGAATTGGGTAATTTTTTTGGCTGTGGTTCCTTTATTAATCCAGCCATCAAAACCCACCATTGCCCACCCCTTTTACTCTAAATAATCCAAACTAGACAATTACTCTTGCATGTCTCTGATGTACCGCAATGTATGATTATATGTTTTTATTACAATAGTTGCAGTGATTTATTTTAATCCATTTATTTTTTCACCGTACACTCTTTTTAATCACAGTTTTGAATGCTCTGTATCCCATTGTAATTAGTTCCCTTTGACAAATATGCAAACGACACAGAATATATTTAAAGTAAATCAGTGTAATGACTGAACTAATCACTACATTAAGACAAACTTCACCTAAGATCATTTGAGAATGTTTTCTATTGTATGATCAGAGTTCTGTAGTGATGGATAAAGGTAATTTTAAAAGTAATGCATTAAAATATAGCATCCTCCCTAAAAAATTATTTTATGCTTATTATTATGGTTAAATTGGATTATTGAAGGTCAGCAGTAAAGACACTGGTTAATAAAATGCCATGCAAAATTATTTGCATCATATTCTGAGTTTGATTTGCACCGTTTTTTATTTTTAAGGAAAACTGAATCTGTTTTTGTGCGAGTGATATGAGCAAATGCATGTTCACACTGAGTCTAGATCTACAGTAACATCATGTTCACACAACACATCTGCACTCACTCCTGATTTCTCTCATCATGAGCACAGGAGGACTGTCAGTCAATACAGGAGAAAGCAAAGGAACTGGCATTACTATTTTGAAAAAGTAACTTGTAAATTAAAAAGTAATACATTATAAAAAAAGTAATCTAATTACATGACTCGCTTTACTTGTAATTTGTCTCCTCCGACACTGGAGATCTTTTACACCTAAACCAGAAATTTCAACTAGTTACACTACTTCTTATAGAAAGAAAAAGCACAATTTTAATGATACAGAGAATAGCGAGTCACTTCTGGTTTACGTTGGGTGTTCAGAGGAGGTAGGAGGGGTCTTTATTTGACCCTTAGCATTACAGTTCCTGACACTCTTCATCACAGCCAGTGGAAGCATATTTCTTGACCTCTCCTCCTCTTTCACCCCTCCTCACAGATTAACCGAAGCCGCAGACACATATAGCAGATTATTAGGCCCTTCAGTGCACCAGTGCCCTGAGCTGATGGGAGGCTTGCCAGAGAGCTGTGATAGCCTTAATGGAAGACTAATTGGCCAACTCCTCTGTCCCAGACCCGTGCCATGGTGTCTCAGAAAAAGACAAGCAAAGGGACACTGGGTGTGCAGTGTATGTGTGTACGTATGTGGAGGGGTGTTAGCATCACAGTAATTAGCCCCCCTACACTCAGACAAGATAAATGAAGTGTTGGTAGGCGCCTGGCTGCAAAGCGTTTGATTGGACAGGTACAGCGGGAGTGTCTGTGGCCACCAGAGCATGTCCAGCGCTGGTAATTAACTACACACCACCCAGCCGGGCGTTTAAGACAACACTCCCAGTACAGAGGTTCCCTTACAAATTGGCTTCCATTGTCAGCCTTGTAGAGTGATTATGAAATATTGTTTAATTTGTTGGGCAGCAGAGTCTGGAGTTGATTTTGATGAATCACACGTTTTTATTTCATCATAGGTTTATTGTCTTGTGGTAAGAGAACCAGCACCAGGGGGTTAGACTTGTGCTGTGTGGTGCTTAGAAAAACAGAGTGGGAAGACTGAGAAGTGTATGTGTTTGTTCAAATAACTCAAAGACAGCTCATCCTACTAGTCATCTTAATGGGACACCTTTATTTCACAGCGCCTCGGTTACAAAGTCTACTGCAGAGAGCTAAAAACGCATGAGCAATGGTGGCAGAAGAGCTTCTATAGGTAGATGGATGGCTTAATAAAAAACTGAAATTTGTAATAAAAAAAAACTAAAATTTTATTTGGCATGGATTTAGAAAAGAACTGTGCTTGCTCAAGCTTAAGTTTACATGTTTTCTGTGTGCAGTTACAACTTTAGTGATTTATTTAATAACTGAGATTGGTCACCAACAACAATAGTCATTTCAACAGTCTTTAAATAAAAAAAAAATCACAAAATCTAGATTTGACAATAATGCAAGATACCTTATGAAACCATAATGGAAAATACAGTATGAAACTATAAAGACTATAACTACATTGTAAGTCCAACGAAAAATGTATATAAAGGTTTATTTATTTTGCATGGATTCAGACTATTTTATTCATACAAAAAAAAAAAAAAAAAAAATAAACTCCACCCCTTTTAGTGGAGCAAGAGCAGATTTGACAATATGAATTTGCCACATTTATTTTAGTAAAATACATAACATAGTGTGTTGGTCCATACAACTTATGCAATATGTTTTAAATCTTCTGAAGCAACAATAAGCGAAGCCACAATAGTTTAACTCATGGGGAAGAAAAAATAAATATTATTTTAAGTTAATCAGTTGCTCTATTTCAGAAAACTAATATGAATGTTTCAGTCATGAAATGATCTGATCTGGTTTTTGAGTTTCTCCCTGTCTTTGTGTTTTATTGACATTTTACTGTGCTTTTGCATCCAGTTTGAAGCTCCAGTGCTTTCAATGCAGTGTTTGCAATACAAAAAGAAGAAGAAGTATTGGTTAAGAACCTGTAGGCCTATAGGCCTACTGTACTTTTGAATTGCTAGATGGATTGCTGACCATCTAGCCTCTTGTCTGTGGTACCTAGAGCAACCGATACTGTGATAGTGACATCATTGTGCCACCTCTCTAATTTCCAATAACTAAATCAGGACAGTTAATCACCTCTCCAATTATTCTGGTTTGTTTTACATGGACTTGCACAAGCCCTGACTCGTATCCAACCTCGGATCTGCCATGACATCATGATCATGCAGAAATCGTTCTATCCCAAGCGGCACTTGTGGCGATAACGTCAACCGATAACTAACCATACGATCACTGTTGGAGATCTTGTCAAAGATTGTTTGAAGAAGCAGCGGGGTATCAGGTTGAGCTTATTGAGTTATGTCATGACCTATTCAGTATTCAATATTCAAAAAGCGTGCTTGGTTTCCGTTAATGTAATATTCACGAGCAATCAGGTCCTGATGATATGCATCTCCATCGATTTGTATGATAACATAGTGAGGAGCTTTCAAATCATAGTAGGCAACAACACTTAATGCACATAAATACAGTGTTGGGTCTGCTAATGTATGGGTTACATACAGTGGGACACACCAGGCACCACACTGAACATCTGGGATTGGTTCCTTTAAAGCTGGAAATGAAAACAAAGTTTGGATTTGACAAAAAAAAAAAAAAAAACTTTATTTATAGATTTTTGTCAAAAGTCAGCTTGTCTTTGTGCAAAATCATTTTTCCCCTCCAGTGACAATCACAACAGGTATGATAACTGCACTTTGGTTATGGGGCATATGATGGAGGACATTTCATTCTGAGACATAAAGAAGCAAACACACACACACAAATAAATCCTCAGATCTTCTCCGTGTGATGTAGCAGGTGTGATATGATAGAACTGATGGATGGGTGGAAACAGAAGCAGATTTGATTTAGTCAAACAAGGGGTTTGGTTGATCGGACTGGGGTGCTGGTGGGGGTTCATTTATCAAAGTAAAACAATTACCAGTCGATAATGCTTTTCAATTTGTAAGGATCACAGTGAGGCGCCTTGTTTTTCGTTCCTTCTTGTCCTTCTCTGTCACAAAAAGACATATTAAACCTTCCCCTTTACATTTCTTAACTTGTAATTTAATGTTTGTCCATGTTCTTTACAGGAGTTTCTTACCTAAAAATGCAGATTCATCATTATTTACTCACTGTCATGCCATTCCAAAAACAAAGAAGAATTGAAAATATACCAGTCACTCTTTACTATGAATTGGCGATTAAAAAAAGCAAAATAAAAGCAACAAAAGTGGTCCATACAACACGTTATATTCCAAGTCTTCTGAACTCTGAATAGCTTGAATTCTGTAGTTTAGAATCGTAGGAAAAACCTGAAACACATTCACTGAAAGTCTTGAAATAATGCTTTTCACTTTTTTCTATTTTAGATCCTTTTAAGTAATCAGTTGATCAAGTTTGCAGATCTGAATGTTTTGTTATGAATCAGACTGGTTTGAGCGGCATTTCCAAAAGTCACCATAATTCACTATTAGCCTAAGTAGGTCATAGAAACTATTCCCACCAATGGATTCTACCATCTATTTAGGCTTGCAGTCCTTTTGGGAAATGCAGCCCAGTCCTTGAGTTCACTTCAGTGATCCTTTAACTATCATTTTTGCATTATTGACACTG
Organism: Carassius carassius; assembly: GCF_963082965.1. Lineage (NCBI taxonomy): Eukaryota > Metazoa > Chordata > Actinopteri > Cypriniformes > Cyprinidae > Carassius > Carassius carassius. The sequence continues at coordinate 2,679,595 of NC_081800.1, read as the reverse complement.
TTTTCCTAATGAATGTTGTTCAGTTGCTTTGACGCAATGTATTTTGTTTAAAGCGCTATATAAATAAAGGTGACATTGATCCAGTTGCAATAGAGAAAAACTGAGATAAATGTAGATCTGTTACTCACCCACATCATATGACTTTACAAACGCTTATGTAGCCTAGAAATATAGAGCATAAGTCTTATGGACAACATTTATCATACATTTATTGTGTTTTTTTTATTTTTTATTTTTTTATTTGTTTGTTTGTTTTTTTTATCTTTAAAATTTTAGTGTCTGATTATTGTAATTGCATGGACAAGTGGAGACTAGTACCTTACATATACCCTTGATGGTTATATTCAGAAGCAAAATATAGTATATACACACTAAACTTTGAAGTACATAAAAATTTTATTTATGTCCAAATGATATACTAAACAAGCAGAGCACACTGTGTGCAGTGTAAAAGTTTAGGAATCTGCTATGTAAAAACAAGTATTGATGGAACAATATTGGGGGATGTGTCCTGTTTAATAGTTTTGGTGGTATCAGCTTTTACTGCAGAATACTGTATCCCACAATACAATTTATCATTTAAATCATCATTTAATCATTTAAAATATTGCTTATTACTTATAAAGCCCTGAATGGTTTAGCACCTCAGTATTTGAATGAGCTCCTTTTACATTATAATTCTCTACGTCCGCTACGTTCTCAAAACTCAGGCAATTTGATAATTTGATAATACCTAGAATATCAAAATCAACTGCGGGCGGCAGATCCTTTTCCTATTTGGCGCCTAAACTCTGGAATAACCTACCTAACATTGTTCGGGAGGCAGACACACTCTTGCAGTTTAAATATAGATTAAAGACCCATCTTTTTAACCTGGCTTACACATAACACACTAATATGCTTTTAATATCCAAATCCGTTAAAGGATTTTTAGGCTGCATTAATTAGGTAAACCGGAACCGGAAACACTTCCCATAACACCCTATGTACTTGCTACATCCTTAGAAGAATGGCATCTAAGCTAATATTAGTCTGTTTCTCTCTTGTTCCGAGGTCACCGTAGCCACCAGATCCAGTCTGTATCCAGATCAGAGGGTCACTGCAGTCACCCGGATCCAGTACGTATCCAGACCAGATGCTGGATCAGCACCTAGAAAGGACCTCTACATCCCTGAAAGACAGCGGAGACCAGGACAACTAGAGCCCCAGATACAGATCCCCTGTAAAGACCTTGTCTCAGAGGAGCACCAGGACAAGACCACAGGAAACAGATGATTCTTCTGCACAATCTGACTTTGCTGCAGCCTGGAATTAAACTACTGGTTTCGTCTGGTCAGAGGAGAACTGGCCCCCCCAACTGAGCCTGGTTTCTCCCAAGGTTTTTTTCTCCATTCTGTCACCGATGGAGTTTCGGTTCCTTGCCGCTGTCGCCTCTGGCTTGCTAAGTTGGGGTCACTTCATCTACAGCGATATCGTTGACTTGATTGCAAATAAATGCACAGACACTATTTAACTGAACAGAGATGACATCACTGAATTCAATGATGAACTGCCTTTAACTATCATTTTTGCATTATTGACACTGTTTTCCTAATGAATGTTGTTCAGTTGCTTTGACGCAGTGTATTTTGTTTAAAGTGCTATATAAATAAAGGTGACTTGACTTGACAATTCACTTCACATGACCTTCTGTTTCCAGTCTGTCAAATAAGCTGGAAGAAATAAGAAATAAGCTGGAAGCGTAAAGTGTAAAGCACACGGCGCAGGTGCACTCAGGGTGTGTTCAAATCCACTTTTGCTATTTTAACGACGGAAAAATGGTTGGCGCGCCCGGGCGCATGGTCTAAACGGGTTGTCCCTGTTCTCTTAATGAGTAATGGGTGTTTTTTTAATTTTTTAATATTTGGCATGTTTGCGTGCTGCTGTGCGTCCCAGTGTTTAATAAGCAGTGTGTATGCAAATTGCGGACCTGCCTATACTAACACGCTCTTTAAATAACAAAGAAAAAAACATTGCTCCAGACTTTAGACCAGGGCCCGTATTCATAAAGAATCTTAATGCAAAAAGTAGCTCCTAGTCACAAAATTCTGAGAAAATTCTTAGAAAGCTGGGCATTTACTCTTAAAATTAAAGAAAAAAATCCTAGTAAAGAAAAAAGTAATTCAGAAAGCATCTTAACCCTTAAAAGGGGTCTTAAGGTCAAACTTGTTAGGAGCACAAACGAGGACTTTTAAGAGGCTTAAGAGTTTCTTTAGCAGAGAAAATGGCAGAAAGATGAAGAGGCAGAAGAAATGTGTTGCAGACAATGGATGACAGTGAGTTAATAAGACGCTATAGATTGGATCGTGCAGGGATCATGTTTGTGACTGATCTTATTAGAGACATGCTAACATCTCCGACACAGCACAGAAATGCCATAGCGCCAGAAATTAAAGTAATCACTACATTACGATATTTAGCAACTGGGAAAACAATGCAACAGTGATGATTTGGGTCTGTCACAACCTTCTGTAAGCAGAGTGATCACACAAACAATTACAGCACTTTCAGAACATCTTATTGTGTCGCAGTTCATTTCGTTGTAGCGTGGCCACATAAGGGGAAGTATATTTATAGTAGATCAACCTATAAGAGTGAATGGTTGATCATTTTGTTTTATATGCTTTCTCTTGTGTCTGTATTTTCTCCCTTACCTGTATGTGTTGTTGGGCTTGATCGCCCAATCTCGCGAGATGCGTTCCGAGCGAGATTGGTTGTCACGTGGTTTCACGTCACCCAAACAGGAACTGAGGGGGTGTTTTTAAATATATAGTACCGGCATACCGGCAATCGGGAGCGCGCTCATTCATTCACGATACGGAAACGATCGTAGTGGATTACCTGTCTTTTTTTGCCTGGCTGTTTTTGGAGCTTGTACTGCCGATCCTTTGTGGATTATATCCTTTCATTGGAGTGGTGGATTACTCATCCGGGGGACTTTAAACTGCTGGAGACACACAGATTCTGCTCACGGATTCACCATCCTTGCCGGTGAGGCTGATCTGACTTTGTAAATAGTACACGCTGGACTGAGAGACTTCCACACACAAACAAACACACACACACACACACACACACACACACACACTCAAGTTTGTGTGTAATTGGTTTACTGGGTTTATTCTGTTGTATTATAAATACACTTTGGTTTGTTTTGCTATTCTATTTGTCTTAATTTTTGTTTGTTACTCCTCCATTCATTTTGATTTATTCCAAATGAACGATTGTTCTCCTTTTATAATGTAAGCTCCTCTTAGTTGCTTAGGGGAGTGTTACATATTGGTGGCCAGTAAGGGGACGTTCTGTTTCTTTTTGGATGTTTTTTTTTTGTAAAAGTCTGTAAATATGGAGGAGCAGACAAATGTAAATGTTGAAAATGTTACACCGGCTGCTTTAGACACTGATAACCCTGACCAAAATGTACATGAAGAAAATAAATGTGGAGTTACTCCCAGTGCAGATTTTACTGCAGGCCCATTTGTCACTAGACGCAATCCAACTGGTGAAATAACGTCTATGCTTAGCTCATTGTACATTTCTGATGATGATGATGAGGATGATGATGATGATGATGATGAGGATTATAATAGTTGTGTAGTGAATGGAAATGTGGTACAAACGATGCAAACAGAGATTGATAAACTCAAAGTGGATTTATTGGCTCTTAGTTCAAAAGTTACATCAGTTGAACAGGAATATAAGCACTCGGCTGACAGTTCACTTAATAGGGAAACTAGTTTCCGGGAGGCAGTGGACAATGGCTTAGCAGAGTTGGAGGAGTATTTCCGGCGCTCCCTGGAAAAGTTGGAGAGAGCTGTGGCTGATTGTTTCCTGAGAAGAGATGAAAGATGGGAAAATAAGTTGAAAAAATTACGTTTCACCAGTACCCCTTCTCTCTCTAGATTGGCACCATACACACCAACTAACTCCATTTCATCCATTCACGATCATAGGACTCCAATACCAGTAACTAAAGTTAAATTCCCTCCAACTAAGACTGTCAATGCTACGTATGATGTCTCTACTGTATCTTCTCCTCTTACTGAAGTGCTTACCCCTCCAGTTGTTCCAAGTTCTTCGTCCTTCTGCGGGCGGCCCCCGATTCGGCTGGAGTTTCCCACCTTTGGTGACTCCTGTGAAACATCGGAGGTGCTCAACTTCATAGAACAGTGCGAAAACTTTCTGGATATCAGGCCCCTCCCCAGTGTGGAGCTTGTGGGCACACTGAGCACGGTTCTGAGAGGACCAACTCTGAGCTGGTGGAAGGCAGAGAAGAGCAAGGTAACAGATTGGCAGTCTTTCAAAGAGGCTTTTATGGGTGCGTTTCTTCCAGATGATTACCTCATGGAAGTGGAAGATAAGCTGAGGTCTCTGGTTCAGCAGCCACGTCAACGCCTGAGAGATTTTGCCTATGATTACCGAGCACTTTGCCTCAAGTGGAAGCCTGATATCACGGAGGAAGAGATGGTGAGCCGCATCCTTAATAACATCAACCCCAGAGTAGCGGGCTGTCTAAGAGTGACGGTGAGGACGGTGGAACAGCTGGTGAAGGTGGGCTCTATGGTAGAGAAGGATTGTATGGGGTTGAAGGATTACTGGCAGAAAGTGGACAGTCTGAATGGTAAAGAAAAGGCCAATAAAAAAACACCTGAACGTCATTTTCCCAAAAACTTGGCAGGACTCTCTGTTGCTCAACCCCATTCGCTAAATTCTCTTCTCCTGGTGCCAGTAATAGTAAAAGGTAAAGAAGTGAAGGCGGTGGTGGATACAGGTAGTACGTACACATTGATGCAGGAAAACCTTTGGAGACAGCTAGGAGGTGAGACAACATCTGACACTCCAGGTTCCCCTCAGCGCTTCATCATGGCGGATGGAAAGGTGCACCAAGCTATGAACCAGAAAACCATCTGCTATAAATGGCATGATAAGGTATGCAGAGTGGAGACATATATAATGAAGGATGATCACCTGGCGTTTTCCATTATAAATGGCTTGGATTTCCTGAGGGCAGCAGAAGCCATTGTGGATGTCGGCCAAAGTAGATATGGCCTGAAAATGGGCAAAGGATATATATATTATCCCTTCTTATCTGCCCTAATGAATACCGATCGGTCTACAATCCCAGTGGGTGAAAGAAGATCCCATACTGCGATTGTGAGTCTTTACTATGCCTTACCTCCCACCTGGGAAACACAACTCGCTACCCTGGAAACGGAGGTTGCTCCAAGCTGGGACTCCGACAATCAGCAGGAGTTGCTGAAGCTGATGGATACCTGGCCTCCCACCACATCTAATGTCCTGGGCAAAACATCAGTGGAACATCACAAAATCATCCTATCGGATGAGATGCCGATTAAATCTAGAGCTTATAGGGTCTCACCTTTCAAGAAGAAGATCATTGATGACCAGGTTGATCAAATGCTAAAAGACCACATCATTGAACCATCCTGCTCTCCATGGTCATCACCAGTAGTCCTTGTCCCCAAACCTGATGGATCCTACAGGTTATGTGTGGACTATAGGAGGCTCAACAGCAAGACCATACCTGATGCTTATCCAATGCCTCTTATTCATGACATTCTGGAATCACTGGACGGCGCCACTTGGTTCAGCACATTGGATCTGCAGTCAGGATATTGGCAAGTGGATATGGAGGAAAGGAGCAAAGAAAAGACAGCTTTCATCACCAACCAGGGACTATTCCAATTCCGAGCCATGCCTTATGGGCTCAGGAATGCCGCTGCTACATTCCAGAGGCTTATGGAGAAGGTTCTGGCAGAATTGAGAGGAAAATTCTGTTTCTTATACATAGATGACATTATCATCTATTCGCGATCCTTAGAGGAACACACCAAACACTTGAACTCCGTAATGCAACGACTGGAACAGGCATCTCTTACCCTTAACATGAAGAAGTGTGACTTCTTTAAAAGACAGCTAAAGTTCCTGGGGCACATTGTCTCAGTGAAAGGTGTGGAGGTTGATAGGGAAAAAACTATTGCTGTTGCCCAATATCCTCTTCCCAAAGACCTATCAAAATATCAAAATCAACTGCAGGTGGCAGATCCTTTTCCTATTTGGCGCCCAAACTCTGGAATAACCTACCTAACATTGTTCGGGAGGCAGACACACTCTTGCAGTTTAAATCTAGATTAAAGACCCATCTCTTTAACCTGGCATACACATAACATACTAATATGCTTTTATTTTCCAAATCCGTTAAAGGATTTTTAGGCTGCATTAATTAGGTAAACCGGAACCGGAAACACTTCCCATAACACCCTATGTACTTGCTACATCATTAGAAGAATGGCATCTACGCTAATATTTGTCTGTTTCTCTCTTGTTCCGAGGTCAACGTGGCCACCAGATCCAGTCTGTGTCCAGATCAGAGGGTCACTGCAGTCACCCGGATCCAGTACGTATCCAGACCAGATGCTGGATCAGCACCTAGAAAGGACCTCTATATCCCTGAAAGACAGTGGAGACCAGGACAACTAGAGCCCCAGATACAGATCCCCTGTAAAGACCTTGTCTCAGAGGAGCACCAGGACAAGACCACAGGAAACAGATGATTCTTCTGCACAATCTGACTTTGCTGCAGCCTGGAATTGAACTACTGGTTTCGTCTGGTCAGAGGAGTACTGGCCCCCCAACTGAGCCTGGTTTCTCCCAAGGTTTTTTTCTCCATTCTGTCACCGATGGAGTTTCGGTTCCTTGCCGCTGTCGCCTCTGGCTTGCTTAGTTGGGGACACTTCATCTACAGCGATATAGTTGACTTGATTGCAAATAAATGCACAGACACTATTTAACTGAACAGAGATGACATAACTGAATCCAATGATGAACTGCCTTTAACTATCATTTTTGCATTATTGACACTGTTTTCCTAATGAATGTTGTTCAGTTGCTTTGACGCAATGTATTTTGTTTAAAGCGCTATATAAATAAAGGTGACATTGACATTGACCTCAAAGCTCTCCAACGTTTTTTGGGATTAGCAGGGTGGTACCACAAATTCATTCCCCATTTTGCGGACATCACTGCCCCTTTGAATCACCTAAAAAAGAAGGGAGTAAAATGGGACTGGACTTCTGAGTGTCAGACAAGCTTTAATACCATCAAACAAGTGTTACAAGACCCTCCGGTATTGATGCAGCCTGACCTCAACCAATCTTTTCAGGTGCATACGGATGCCAGTGATGTAGGGTTAGGAGCCATTCTCACCCAACAAACACCTGAAGGGGAAAGAGTAATTGCTTATGCTTCTAGGACCTTAAGAGGAGCAGAATTAAATTACCTCTGAAAAAGAGTGTTTGGCGGTGGTCTGGGTGGTGGAAAAATGGAGGCATTACCTTGAAGGGAGTGAGTTTGACATTTACAGTGATCATGCTGCGTTAACAGGGGCTTTCAATAGTCCCAAAACTTCCTCACGACTAACCCGATGGACTCTTAGGTTGCAGCAATTCAACTTCCAAGTACACCATAGGAAAGGATGTCTCAACCTAGGTCCAGATGCCTTGTCTAGAGTCAGTGAACCTGAGGAGAGAGAAGAGGCTCTTTGTATGGCCATAACAACGTCGCAGTGCTCATCAGACATACCACACACACTAGCAGAAATTTCACTAGCACAAAGTACTGACAGCACTGTTGCTCACCTGAAGTCAGACCCTAAAGTCAGAAAGGTACAAGACCAACAGATTACCTTCGAGGTCCAACAGGGGGTGTTGTATCGTCGGGTACCTGTAAAGAACAACGGAGATAAATTCCAATTGGTTGTTCCTCAGGTATTAATTCCGGGCTTTCTTCACTACTTTCATGACAACCCACTAGGAGGACATCTGGGTCGACTAAAATCGCTACTGAGACTCTTGGAGGTGGCTTGGTGGCCGACGGTCCGCAAAGACGTCTGGCAGTACTTCAAGGAATGCAATATCTGTCAAAAGTATAAACATGACAATACTAAACCCAGTGGCTTTTTACAGCATACCCAAGTGACAGAACCAGGGCATACATTGGGCATGAATTTGATGGGACCCTTCCCCAGCAGTAAGAAACAGCACTCTTACCTCCTAGTGATTGTAGATTACTACACCAAATGGGTAGAGATGTTCCCCCTTAGGGATAGCAAGACACAGAAGATTGTTAAAATTCTAAGGGAAGAAGTTTTTACTCGTTGGGGGGTTCCCAAATACCTGATATCAGACAGGGGAGCACAATTCACCTCCCACATACTGGCTGAGCTATGCAAGACCTGGGGAAGTATCCAAAAGCTCACCACCAGTTATCACCCTCAGACAAACCTGACAGAGAGGATAAACCGGACATTAAAAACTATGATTGCATCATGTGTGGGACAATACCATCAAGCCTGGGATCAGTGGTTACCTGAGTTAAGATTTGCTATTAATACTGCACACCAAGAAACCACCGGTAGAACACCTGCAGAGTTGATGCTTGGCAGACAGCTTCTCGGACCGCTGGAGAGGTTAATCCTCAAACCCCCTACACCAGACCAAACCTCGTACAGTCTACTGGAACGACAAAACATCATTGCAGAGGAAGTAAAGCAAAGAGTGGGTGTGCAGCAAGCCAGACAAGCTAGATATTATAATTCCCGTCGGAAAGATGCGCAGTTTCAGCCTGGTGATCTAGTCTGGATAAAAACTCATCCTCTCTCTTCGGCATCTAATAAATTCTCTGCTAAGCTAGCGCCCAAGTGGGAGGGACCAGCTGAAATAATGAAATAAATGGGGCCAATAAATTACACAGTTCGTTGGGGTGACCCACTTAAAACAGACATTGTAAATGTGGTTAACCTGAAGCGCTGGTTCGGACGATCTCCTCCGATGCCGATGGCTGGGGGGGGGGGGGGGGGGGTCTATGTAGCGTGGCCACATAAGGGGAAGTATATTTATAGTAGATCAACCTATAAGAGTGAATGGTTGATCATTTTGTTTTATATGCTTTCTCTTGTGTCTGTATTTTCTCCCTTACCTGTATGTGTTGTTGGGCTTGATCGCCCAATCTCGCGAGATGCGTTCCGAGCGAGATTGGTTGTCACGTGGTTTCACGTCACCCAAACAGGAACTGAGGGGGTGTTTTTAAATATATAGTACCGGCATACCGGCAATCGGGAGCGCGCTCATTCATTCACGATACGGAAACGATCGTAGTGGATTACCTGTCTTTTTTTGCCTGGCTGTTTTTGGAGCTTGTACTGCCGATCCTTTGTGGAGTATATCCTTTCATTGGAGTGGTGGATTACTCATCCGGGGGACTTTAAACTGCTGGAGACACACAGATTCTGCTCACGGATTCACCATCCTTGCCGGTGAGGCTGATCTGACTTTGTAAATAGTACACGCTGGACTGAGAGACTTCCACACACAAACACACACACACACACACACACACTCAAGTTTGTGTGTAATTGGTTTACTGGGTTTATTCTGTTGTATTATAAATACACTTTGGTTTGTTTTGCTATTCTATTTGTCTTAATTTTTGTTTGTTACTCCTCCATTCATTTTGATTTATTCCAAATGAACGATTGTTCTCCTTTTATAGTGTAAGCTCCTCTTAGTTGCTTAGGGGAGTGTTACATCGTTTCCACTGGACATTCCCACCTTTCACGCTCAAAAAACTGCATTTATGAATATAGCAGGCTTATAGGTGTGCACAAGCAGGGGGAATGAACCGTTAATAGTTTGTGCTCTATGCTCCCATGTCTGCTTCTTGTCCCTTGCTGTGACACCCGGCCCAAATTTTCCTTTAAGAATGGCCTTGTGTTCATCCACTAACTGGGCTAACAGTAAACACTGTTCCTCTGTCCAGTTGGGCTTTCTCGCCCTTCTTGGTTTGGATTCCATGTTTGATACAGTAAAACCAACATTCAAGCCGCCACATAAATAGGACAGCAATCACTTGGAAAGAGTGGAACAATTTTTATCATTCTAAGCCAATCAAATACCTTATAGGAAATTAAAAGCATGGTAAATAAAAAAAGGATTTATATACACACAGATAATGTGTGTGTGTATGTGTGTGTGTGTGAGAGAGAACGGTCAAATAGGAATAATTACGCATGTAAATTGAAAGTGAGAATTAGAATTGACCCTATACTTAAAATCACTCTTTTTTTCTTTCTTGGACAACCAACCAATCACAGTCTTCAAAAGATTGTGTCATACATAGCAATGGGGTCAACCCCGCCTCCTCACTAAGATGAAAGTTTTTGTCTTTTCCTTACTCAGAGTTGCTCTCAGATTGCTCCCGAATCGCTCTTAAGATAAGACTCCTACGTAAAAGTTTTTAAGCTAAATTAAGAGTTTTCTGAGAGGATTCTTAGAATCTTTATGAATACGGGCCCAGGTCTATTTTCAGCTCCTTAAAATAGCAATGCGCCTGAACACACCTCTTTTTTAGACCAGCACGTCCATGGGCGCACAAATTATCGCAATTGCATTTGCTAATTAAACGACGTGGTGCTGGATGGGAAAATGGGACATTCACTTCTGATAACAGATCACTCTAAATTGTAATGAAGACACATGCATTGTCTGTAAAGATGCTTTGAAACAGTGTGTATTGTGAAAAGCACTATACACATAAATTTGCATTTTAAACTAAATTCAATTAAAACATTATATTGTTGACTATTTTTAAAATAGTAGACGCTGTAGAGTACGCAGGGTTCCCGAAGAATAGAAAAAATGCAGTCTTTCTGTTTAGTGGCTGTGGATTTATACAGCCACAAAATGAGTATAATTTCACCGTTTGTGCTTATGAACACATACACATATATGTAAACATGTCTAAATCAGGTATATTGTCATGGGCAACATGCACACATGAAATACATTTCTGAAATGAATATGAAAATATTATGTTCATAAACTGCAAGGGTTCAGCTGGGAAAACTCTGAAAGGGTGCCAGCATCAATTCCAGGTTGTAATATTTCCAGTGCAATGTATTTCACCCAGTCACTGGTCCATCAGCAGTAATATGCTGTTAATCATCGCGTGACTGTTATTGGCACAGAGTTAAAGTGCACAGCCAGAGCACTGCTCCTGACGACCCATCCAGGAATTAATAAATCTAAACAGGACGACAAATGCATGCCTGTATGCAAATAGACACTAACAGCACCACAAACATTTTTAAGCGCAAAGGCCGGTGTAAGCATACATTTCCCCCCACTGTGACTCCAAAGACATATAGCCCATAAAAATGCCAGACTTGTTAACATATATGTTTCCAGCACAATCAAATCCATTTTCTCTAAGTAGCCATAAATGTGCTTGCTTTTAAAAGGCCCCTGTTGCCCTCCCTGGCCTCCTCCTCCAGCCCGGAAACAAGGGTCACAACTCTTTTCTGATATCTTTCGATTCATGTTAATCACCACTTTCGAAAACAAGATATGGCAAATTTTAATTTTTAGCAAGGTTTTTGGGGACCACGGGACAACATCTCATTAATCACTGCTTCCCAAGAAGCCCCTCGACAAAGAGAGCGAGGGGGGAGCGGATCAGTAGCCCAGCAGGGGGTAAGATCCAGAAACCTGCCTCTGTTCTACCCCAGGCCCGGGGCTGCCCTTTGGGTCTGTGGTGCTACGACACACAAGAACAGGCTTGTACCTACAATAACTGAGTGTTCTGAGGTTGAATTCTTTATGGTTGCTCTTGTGAAATGATAAAACTCATCGTCCTAATATCATTCTGAATTGTTCGTACCCCCTGTTCCTCATTATCATGCAGTAGCTTGAGTTTTCAAGGGGAGGTGCAGGGACACCAATTGAAGTTGATATGTCCCCTACTGTGGCTGATTGTAACCAGCCCCAGCCCTGTTTGGGCCAAGCCTTGTCATCCATCTCTTTCATGGGAGATGGCACTTTGCCCCAAAATCCAGTTAATATTCAGTGGCTCATTAAAAATAGATTGAGGGGCTATAAAAAAGGAAAGAATGAGAGAAAATCAGGCACATATGAGAACACAAAATCCCAGCATTTATTTTTTATTATTCTTTATGTTTCAAATTCAGCTGGTGGGCTCCCCTGGTCCTCATTCTTAGCCTCCAGGATATAGACAGCTTAAACATTAGGACAAAAGGGTCATAAAGGGTGAATCATAGCAATTCTATGCTGGATCGGTCCAGGAGGACCATAGCTAATTTCCACTGAAATATTGAAGAGCTTCTTAGTGCACTCAAAGACACCAGAGAAAGTCCCAGGATTGACAAGGTTTAGAGCATCCTATTTTACACCCAGTTTGTTGGTCAACAACCAACAAGTTCTGGCTGATGCCTCTACACCACAGGTGCTGGATTCACACGGGGACAGTGAGGCAGCATAAAAATGCAGAGAGCGAACCCTCACTCCGGGCTACCGCTGACCCATCCAGATTACCACAGAGACAGTGCAAACACAATTTCTCTAATGTAATTTGCGGAAGTGAAGCAAAACCCCAGACCTGTCATCGAGACTCAGCTCAGAGCCAGAAAATACAGACTGACAGATGATAGATTCATGGGTTTGTGCAATCAGACAGTTCCCACACCCCCACAAACTCATGCCTTCCCAACACCACCCCTCGCCCCCACCGCCTCTTATGTCAAATGGGCAAAAATTAATAAATTATTAACTCACCAGAAGAGGTCAGGTCATCTCATCATGGCTAATCAAGTCAGACGAGGTATGCATGACTTCAGCAATTCGGAGAATGGACTTGTCTCTCCACAGAACCAATACTCTTCCTTGAGGAATTTGCCCCAATTAAGGGTCCGAACCCTCAATTTTTAAACTTCCACACTTGATTGATCACTCCACCGATTGAATCAGTGAACTTGAAGAGCTGAAACTCAAATGCACGTGCAGAAGGTGATGACCTCAATAATAACTTAAATTGGAAATGTACAAAAATGTTTCTACCTGCGTAACCTCTGTAAATGTATTTGTCCCTTCCAATAATCAATGTTTTAGAGTGAGGGAGTTTTGAAGACAAGTACAATGCTGCTTATAATTCACACACAAAAAAATACAAATAAAATAAAACATAAACCTCCTTTGCATTTCCATTTCTTTTGCAAAAACAGCATAGGGACGCATGTACCATTTACCATTGGATCGATTTCTGTTGTAACACTGTGAAAATGTCCTTTATCGTCGAAGTTCATCTGTTACCCCTGACATTTAGTATATGAACACCACCTAAGCATACTTTCTAAGCATTGGGAAAACTGAAGCATGTAGTCCAAACACATTTGAAGAACTCAAACATCCAATGTGGTCAGTGGGAGAAAGTTGAAAAACATAAACCGACTTTGCCTTTGTATTTACATAAATGTGTTAAAGCACTGTTTAGTGTCTAAACAGTCTACCTCTATTGTTGTAAAAGTGATGAGTGGTAGGTGTGGTTTATTCATCTGCTTACTTTTATTAATGTACTTATTTTATTAATTCATTTTTTTAATAATTTATTTTTATTATATTTATTTATTTTACATTATTTTGTTGGGAGACTGAGAGAAAATAAAAATCCATGCTAATTCTGGTACAACAAAAATTGTATAATTGCAGTCAGTAAACCCTACACAAATAGTGTGTCACATACACCTAATATAAAATAAACCTGAAACAGCGTTAATCTATTCCATAATCCAACATACTTTTGAGTGGATCCATCTACTAGCAGAGAAAAAAAAACCTTAGGGCAGTACTTGAGTTTATCCAACCGGAATTAATTGGTTGGTCAAAAGTGTCTGTTTCTTGGCAGAATGGATCCAGGTAGTTGGAGGGGATGGGTTTGTGATGTGAGTCATGCTATGATGTTGTTTGATTTCACCTTAAAACATCATGTCTAGTCAACTCTGAGAATGGCACGTGCCTGACTCTATCCTCCGTCCATCCACTATTAACATGCTATCAGAGCCCTGACCTCCACCCACGCTGCCCCTGTTACAGATACACGGGCAAGCCACGGATCACCAGCAGATGGGTGCAGTCAAAGCATTGACAGGCGAGTGGGCGAAGGTGGGAACGGCCGGGACACACTCTGCCAGTGAATAGGAAGCCAGCAGGTTAAAAATTAACCAGGCCCTTTCCAGCCGTGATCCCCCAACCTCGTGTTAAAGATGGCCATGATGGATAGCCTCTGTCACTGTGTTCAGTAAAGGGTCTGGGGCTCAGTGGGGACAGGGCCTTAATCGAAAATCCCTGTTCCTATCTGGACAAGTGAAAGTAATGCTGGAACAGCCTCCAAACATGTGATGAAAGATTAATGGACAAAAATTTAACATGGAATATGCGCTCCCTGAATTTTATATTTCCAACAATTGCAAAAAAAATTGTTGACTCCTTCGTCTTTTATGTTTTCTTAAATACACAACTGTATATTTTACATGATTTGTCAAAATTACAGCTTGATTGATGATCAAAATATAATGATTGATTGATGAAATATAAAATTTATATTATTTTTATAATTAATATTTATTTGTTCTCCTGACACTGTTGTCTTGGTTTTAAAAAAAAAACTATTTATGCATATAGTATGCATTTATGCAAGAATATATTTTATTATTTTTATTTAAAAATATATGATTATTACTTTATTAAGGGCAAATTGTTGGTTGTGGTGGACATTATGTGGTGTAATGCTAAATGTATGATCAAATAAATTAAATAAATTGTTTTCACACAGTGTTGTATGTATGTGTATGATTATAGTTTATCACAGTTTAATGAAACTTAAAAAAAATGCATTATAAAATCTGAAAGGTAGCTAAAAAATTATATTGGTATTTTTTAAGGTGTGTATGAAATCTTCACAAAACAAAACAATTTAACACATAATTAATAAAAAATAATTTCAGTGAAATTAAAAAAAAAATTAAATCAAGCCCTGGGACAAAGGGCCCATAGTTGAAGAAACATTTGAAATACAATGACATTTCTTCCTTTGTCCCTAAAATTCATACTTGCGTACAATCTTTTGAGCATAGGTCAACTGGAAAGTGTTGCTCGGAGGCTGTGTTTGTGCCCAGAGGGCTTGTGGGGAGCAGGAAAGAGTGAGAGAGAGAGAGAGGGAGAGAGAGAGGTAAAAAGAAATATCCACAAACCCCTTTTGCTTTTCTATGAAAAATGTGCCCTGCGTGGGACAAGTCCATGTAGACTCATCCATCAAGCGGACCCAAATACACTGTTGACGTGAGGTTAACAACTTGACACTGACAGCAAGTCAGGCATGGCTGCAGAGTGAGGAAAGGCTGAGATGGAAGTGATGATCTATCTAGAAATAAACAGGTAGAAATCTTGCCACAAACACTGAGCACCCAATCAAGTCTTACCACCTTACTTTTAAATCTTGATTTCCATTCCTTTGAACTGTGCTACATGATATATGCCACTGAGAATGGGTTCAGCTGAGGAGGTAAAAGCAGGATTTGGACATGGGTGCTCTGACATGTGGAGGCCCAAAACACAGAGGTAAAATCTTTTTAATCCAATCCCTGCTGCTTCTATAAAATGAGATGTGGTTTCAAATGCAGGCCCAGTTTTTAATTGCACTTAAAGCAGAATGTCAGAACATCAATCTTGATGAGTAGATCTGCATCCCCACTCTCCCCGGCCAATTTATCACCATTCACGCCTACACACACACACACACACACACACACACACACACACACACAGACACACAAACTCATCCATTTCACCAACCCATCTGCAGATTTCCCATGACCCCCCCCTTACCCCCCCCCCCCCTCATCCCCTAAGTCTCCATCACCACCTGCATTCTGCAATCTTCAGTCACCCAGTCATGTTCAGAGGCCTTTGAGCTAAAGAATGGGCAAAAATCATATCAGAACATGCTGAAAAGCTTTCCTGTTTAGTCTAGACTGGTTTTTGTTGGATTACTTGCTGGTTTAATGGTGACATAGGTGCCAAACTCTCAAAACCTGGTTGCAACACAACATACTGTGTTGTAAAATGGAGATTTCACGTTGTGCTGTGCAGTTCCACATCCAGGTGTGAGTATCTGTTTAGGTAATTCACTTTGGTGCTGCAACTGCGTCCACAGTCCGCAGAACTTTCAGGGTGTGTGTGAGCTGTGGACACAGCAAGGAGTCTTTCTGTTGGAAGATCAAGCTATTGTGAATTTGGATCCAGACTGAGAAACCTTCAGGAGCATTATTCGCCTCTACCAGCATACATTGTTTTTTGGATGCTGGTGCCTCATTCAAGTTTCTAAAGCTGTTTAACTAGCAAGCTTCTGTACACAAAACAAAATTAGCTTTATGCGACACTTGCAAATAGTGTGGTTGAATTACATGAATTTTTCAGTTTTAAGTATTACTTACCACCCAGTAATACAGTATATTGTATTATTATTATTATTGTTATTATTGTTATTATTATTATTAATATTATTTGTTCAGTGGATTATTTAGCCATTTTCAATGAATCAGTCTCCATCATGGCATAAAAATTAACCGTTCTTTCTTTTTCTTTTTTCTTTCTCTCTGTCTTTCTGGAGTTCAGGAGTGGAAAAACACCTTAAAATTAGTCAAGTCAAGTCACCGTTATTTATATAGAACATTTAACAATACAGGTTATGACAAAGCAACTGAAAAGCATTAAATAGGAAAATAGCGTGTCAATAATGCAAAAAGGAAGTTCATCATGGAATTCAGTGATGTCATCATCCAGCTCAGTTCAGTTTAAATAGTATCTGTGCAATCAAGTCTACGAAATCGCTAGAAATTAAGTTTCCTCAACTAAGCAAGCCAGAGGCAACAGTGGCAATTCAATATAATTCAAGTTTATTTGTATAGCGCTTTTTACAATAAAAACTATTGCAAAGCAACTTTAGAGAAAATTAAGTCTACAATATTTAGTAGTAGCTTATAAGTGGTGACTGTCAGTTTATGTGCATATGACAGGAATTTTCTGAAAAATTAATACAAGACATAGTCAACCAGACGATGAACACTCTTAACCGCAATTATTATGTGATTGCATAGTAAGTAGCAATATTTGTTAGTTCTGTATGTTGTTTCAGGGTTAGCATCATCTGAGGTCATCTGAGGGTCAGGATCATCTCAGGTGTTCTGGATCAAGACTGGAGCTTGTGTAAATCCTAGTAACATCCCGTGGCAAAACAGAGAAACAAATAGAGACATAACTAGCGTAGCTGTTGTTCCAACAAAGTAAAATTAATTAGTTTAACCCAAGCTAAAGAATAAGAATGTACATTTCATCAGATACATCTGCAGTCACAAATTATGAGATGCATTATTCAAATGCTTGGCGAAAGAGATGTGTTTTTAATCTAGATTTAAACAGAGAGAGTCTGTCTGAACCCCGAACTTTATCAGGAAGGCTATTCCAGAGTTTGTGAGCCAAATGTGAAAAAGCTCTACCTCCTTTAGTGGACTTTGCTTTCCTAGGAACTACCAAAAGTCCAGAGTTTTGAGACCTTAGGGAGCGTGATGGATTGTAACGTGGTATAAGGCTAGTTAGGTACGCAGGAGCTAAAGTTAGGTACGCAGGAGCTAAACCATTTAGGGCCTTACAGGTAAGTAGTAATAATTTGTAACTGATACAGAACTTAATAGGTATCTAGTGCAGAAACTGTAAAATTGGGGTAATATAATCATATTTTCTTGACCTGGTAAGGACTCTAGCTGCTGCATTTTGGACTACCTGTATCTTGTTTAGTGGAGAAGCAGGACAACCACCTAGAAGTGCATTACAATAGTCCAGTCTAGAGGTCATGAATGCATGAACTAGCTTTTCTGCATCAGAAACAGGTAGCATATTTCTTGTTTGGCAATGTTTCTAAGATTGAAAAATGCTTTTTTTGTAATATGGGAAATATGGTTTTCGAAAGACAAGTTGCTGTCTAATATAACACCCAGATTTTTGACTGTAGAGGAAGTAACAGTATATCCATCTAATTGCAAACTGTAGTCTACAAAATTCTGTGTACTGTTTTATGGTCCAATAAGTAATATCTCTGTCTCATCCGAATTTAATAGGAGAAAATTATTGGTCATCCAATCTTTTACATTTTTAACACTTCGTTGGCTTAATTTAGAAGTTTCATCTGGTCTCGTTGAGATATATAGTTGAGTATCATCAGCATAACAGTGGAAACTAATCCTGTTCAATTTTCTAATAATATTACCAAGGGACAACATGTATATTGAAAATAGAATAGGACCTAGGATAGATCTTTGTGGCACTCCATATTTTACTGGTGATAAATGAGATGACCCCCCCCCCCCCATTTAAATAAACAACATGATAGCGATGGGACAGGTAGGAACCAAAACTCCATCTGTGACAGAATGGAGAAAAAAACCTTGGTAGAAACCAGGCTCAGTTGGGGGGCCAGTTATCTTCTAACCAGATGAAACCAGCAGTTCAATTCCAGGCTGCATCAAAGTCGGATTGTGCAGAAGAATCATCTGTTTCCTGTGGTCTTTTTCTGGTGGCCGTCTAGAAGACAAGGTCTTTACAGGGGATCTGTATCTGGGGCTCTAGTTGTCCTGGTCTCCGCTGTCTTTCAGGGCTGTAGAGGTCCTTTCTAGGTGCTGATCCACCATCTGGTCTGGATACGTACTGGATCCGGGTGACTGCAGTGACCCTCTGATCTGGATACAGACTGGATCTGGTGGCTACGGTGACCTCGGAATGAGAGAGAAACAGACAAATATTAGCTTATGGGAAGTGTTCCTGGTTTTCCTAAATTAATGCAGCCTAAACATTTTTTTAACAGATTTGAATATCAGAAATGTTTTAGTGTGTTACGTGTTCACCAGATTAAAGAGATAGGTCTTTAATCTAGATTTAAAATGAATGTGTCTGCCTCCCAAACAATGTTAGGTTGGTTATTCCAGAGTTTAGGCACTAAATAGGAAAAGGATCGCAGTTGATTTTGATAGTTTAGGTATTATCGAATTGCCAGAGTTTTGAGAATGCAGCAGATGTGGAGGACTATACTATAGCTTGTTCAAATACTGAGGTGCTAAACCATTCAGGTCTTTATAAGTAATAAGCAAAATTTTAAATCTGTATGAGGCTTGATAGGGAGCCAGAGCAGTGTTGACAGAACCAGGCTAATATGGTCATACTTCCTGGTTCCAGTAAGAACTCTAGTTGTCGCATTTTGGACCAACTGGAGTTTGTTTATTGAGCGTGCAGAACAATCACCCAATAAAGCATTACAATAATCTAACCTTGAGGTCATAAACACATGGATTAATGCATTTGACATTGAGAGCATAGGTCATAATTTAGATACATTTTTGAGATGGAAAAATGCAGTTTTACAAATGATAGAAATGTTCTAGATTATTACATGCAAAGTTTTTAGGTCCTATAATTAACACCTCTGTGTTTTTTTTTTTTCAGAATTAAGCAGTAAGAAATTACTCCTCATCCAGGTTTTTATATCGACTATGCATTACATTAACTTTTCAAACTGGTATATTTCTCCAGGCCGTGAAGAAATATAGTGCTGAGTATCATCAGCATAACAGTGAAAGCTAACACTGTGCTTCCTGGTGATATCTCCCAAGGGTAACGAAAAGTGTGAAACGTAACGGGCCTAGTACTGAGCCTTGAGGTACTCCATACAGCGCTTGTGATCGATATGATCGATCTTCGTCCACTACAATGAACTGATGGCTATCAGATAAGTACGATTTGAATCATGCTAATCCCCTTTCATTAATGCCAACAAAGCTGGAAAGCAGTCTCAATACTATTAAACAGTCTATGATAAATCCTAACTGGAAATCCTCACAGATACCATTTTTCTCTAAAAAGCAATATAATTGTGAGGATACTACCTTTTCTAGTATCTTGGACAGAAAAGGAAGATTTAAGATTGGTCTGTAATTACTTAATTATTTGGAGTCTAGTTGTGGTTTTCTGATGAGAGGCTTAATAACAGCCAGTTTTGAAGATTTTGGGGACATATCCTAATAACAATGACGAATTAATAATAGTCAGAAGAGGATCTATGACTTCTGTAAGCACCTCTTTTAGGAGCATAGATGGAATAGGTTCTAATATACATGTTGTTGGTTTAGAGGATTTAACAAGTTTATACAATTATTCCTCTCCTATGGTAGAGAATGAGTGGAACTGTTCCTCAGGGGGTCTATAGTGCACTGTCTGATGCGATACTGTAGCTGACGGCTGAATGGAAATTGTTTTTTCTCTAATAATATCGATCTTGGAAGTAAAGTAGTTCATAAAGTCATTACTGCTGTGCTGCTGGGAAATGTCAACACCTGTTGATCCTTTATTTTTTGTTTAATTTAGCCATTATTGAATAAATACCTGGGGTTATGTTTGTTTTCTTCTAAAAGAGAAGAGAAGTAATTAAATCTAGCAGTTTTTAATTAGGGTTAGCTCTTCTTGAGAGCTCTTCAGTTTATAGTCCTGAATGTGTATTTATTTATTGTATGTGTTAGCCAGTGGTTCGCTCTGGAATGTTTTTTTTTTTTTCAAGTGCTTAGCATGCATTTAATAAATTATTAATTGACTTGTTTGTTTATTTATTTGAAATTTAAGTAACTAATTTAACTAACTACAACTATAAAAGTTATTAGTTAAGGATATTAGTTTGTCTGCTTTAAATTTGGTTATTCAAACATCTTATGTTTACCAAATCAAAAAGCATTATTCCTAAGGGAACTGAATTATCTATCCGGATTGCCCTACAAGTTGACCTCATGCATAAACGGAGCTTGTTGCTGGGTAAATTATCATACTGTGTTTGGTTAGGGCACAGTGAAATACTCAGGTTTATGTCACTCACTAAAACCACTTTTTTCTGCATTTAGCACTGGCAACTGTTAATTTGTTAATTTGGACCCTTCTGATCAATCCGTTTCACCGAAACACGACTATGCTGGGGATCAAGCTTTCCTGGTGAACAACATGGTTATGTGCTGGTGCACAAAAGTATATATTAAGAAATGTTAATGTTAAACCTAAGTTAAGTGAGGAAATGAAGATGGCAAAAGAGGGCCAACCTGAGGCAGGCAAGGGGAAGAGGGCAGATGAAAAATGAGCAGGAGAGGGGTGTAGAGGAGTGGGTGGGTGAGTGGGAACGAGAGCCGCTCCAGTCAGCTCTTTTGAATAGAGCGAACATGACGGAGTGGACAGGTTATATGGGAAACCCTGAATGGGGCTTCTTCCCCCTAACATGATATCTTTGATCCCTTGTGCCTTACACTGCAGTCAGCAATATTGACTAATGGGTCTGGGTTAATACTTTAACCAACGCACAGCATGGGGCAGCTGGGGATCTCACTGCCCTTAGAGATCTGCATCTCAATCAGTGCAGCATTCCCCAGCACACAGTACACACATGCAGGAGCGTCTTACTGCTCTTAAAGGGGGTTTAGGAGAATCAATGTGCTTTGGGTTTTTGGATGCATGAAAAGCTAGGTGTGAGAATAGGAGTGAGAATCTGTGGAGCATGTAAAATAATTTGCTGATCTATACATAATAAACATATTTAGGAATTTCAAATAAAAGCAAATGTATTAATGTAATTTTATTTATGCATGCCCTATTTCCATTAAGAACTCATAATAATTAGTTGCCAGTTGAGTAAGTATAATTTGACAGCATTGTCTTTTATTAAGCTGCATTATAATTTAAACATTCCATTATATTAGGGAAGAGTGAAAGAATAGATAAACTGTCAGAAAAAGAGACAGAGAGGGAGAGCATGACACATCAGTTCTCCGACGGCAGGGGGAAATCCTCACTTCCTGTAGATGACAGGACACACAATGGTTTCACTGGCCATCCATACAGAAGACAGAGCGAGGCAGGTTAATGATTCAGTGCCCTCAGCTGAGCCAGAAAGACAAGTAAAACATCAATTATCTCCACTTACAACATCATTACATAAGCTCAAGTTAAGCTTTTCCATTTACAGACCTCTTCTTAGAATCAGTGTAAAAATTGCATGCGGTGTACAGCCGGCATTTCACATGGATGTAGCCTTCATCATAAGATGATTAACTCGTTATATCATATAATTAACTGATTTCATTAGAGCTGTAGTTTGTACTGAGTAATACAGTCCTTTGTTTCACCAGAGGGACAAAGTTAACCACTGTGACAAATTACTGACATAAGCATATTGTCTTTCGTTCTCTTTCTCTTCCACATATACACACACACACACACACACACACACTACCAAGACACTTGCAAGCAAACATGGTACATTTGTATTGCTCGTTTATACTGTGCATGAAAGTGAACAAGTGAAATCCTTGTTCTCAAGTCGCTGGACAGTGTCCAGCTGACCTTCACGCTCAGAAGTGAGTAAATCAAACGCAGGGTTATAAGATAATTTAGATAATCAAGCATTCGATAAGTTCAAAGTCAATTAGTCTAAATATTAACCTACAATCTCCATCAACAAATCCGGCACAGATTTCTGTTCATGAGGAGGTTAGGTAAACACGTGCCAAGGATAGAAATAAATGTACAGCATATGCTGTATATGAGAGACACTGTAATTACAGACTTAATTCTGTAATTACAAAATAACAGTTTAAAGAAACTATTCAGAGCTGTACACATTCTCAAACAGAATAATTAGTTCCTGTGACAATGCTCATAATTCTAACAAAAAAATGCCCTGGCTAATACTGTCTAGAATAAAATCACATTTAAAATGATGGTTAGTTCCCACAGTTTAGTTTCCAATTAAATAGCTTCAATTTTATTTTATTTTATTTTTGCTAAAAATAAACATACACATAATGATCTTGGTTTACCACAGAGACCAGTAGATGAAAATAAAAATAATAATAATTATATATATATAATGGGGTGGGAGGAATCCTCAATCTTTCCTCTGATGATTTTCAAGAAATGGGTCGTGAGAATGTTCCAATCTCATCTTTCTTTTTTTCCTCTGTATTGCTGTTTCTTTTTAAACCCGATTCATTCCAACACCCACACAGTCCTGAGCCATAGCTGGTTCAGAGAGGAGGGAAGCCCCTGTCAGTGAGTTTGTTGGCATTCAGGTACAGGGTGGGAGGGGGGAGTGACTGTGTGTGACAGAAAAGGATGTGCTTCGTCACTCGATGCAAAGAGTAGACGCTTCCTATACATGGCAGCTGCAAGACTCCAGTAATGTATCACGGTCAGCAGAATCATTGATTACTGCTGGGGTTAATCATTGATTAAAGGGGGGTTAAGGAAGCCTCCACGGGGACGAGAAGCCCGTGGCAGCTCCATTAGTGCACTGTGGAATTGTGGGTATATTTTCTATCAATCCTCATCAACTGTCACGCCGTATGTAAAATAAAGAGCACCCCACATTTTGATATGATCCTCCACCTTATAAGTACATGTGGGTGTATGTCACAAAATCTCTTATTTCACTCCAAAATCAGCTATAATAATAATAATAATAATAAACAAGTGGGACAAATATACTATAAAAATGTAATAATACAAGTATTATAATAATAGACAAAAAAAGAATAATTATTTATTTCACTACTTCATTCATCATTAAAAATAATGAATTACAAACAGACTCAAAAGAAGCATTCAGAAGTATAAGAATTTGTTGTTGTTGTTTTGTTCGTATTACAGTAATGATCAAAAATAACCTCAATGAAAAAATAAAATAAAAATGATTGGTCCTAATGGCAATAAAATGAATGGACAGCTGTCATTAAACTGGTCAAATATTATCATCATTGTCATGTTGAATAGTGATTCAAATTAAATAGCCATTTAAAGGGAATATTAATTTAGTATTGTCCTTCAGTACGATATTGCTAATTCATTAAATATTGCACTTAAATGTAATACTGAAAAGAAAACAATCCAGAAAATAAGAGTAAAGTAATTGTGCGATGTTCAATAAGAGACAGTGTTTAAAATCTTTTCAAAATCTTTGAATTGTGCAAGACATATGTTTCTTAAGCATGAACACCTCGTTAAACCTGATGTCTGTCCCTTCATGTCTGCAGAGAGCAAGAATGAACAGAACAAAAGGAGGACTATTTCCTGCCATTTGTGTGGATGAGAAATGCATCCTTTTACTGAATTGTTAAGAAAGAAAAAATACCTAGAAATGTATGTTCCTCCGGATTTATGAGTGCAAGGTTAGGCTCTCCCCATATCAGTGTATATGAGTCATTAAACGTGACGGGAAACCATAGAGTACATGAGCGATGATTGATTGTACTCACTGTATTTACAACAGAGATCTTCTGTGCTCATGACCTGACCTGAATAGATAGATAGATAGATAGATAGATAGATAGATAGATAGATAGATAGATAGATAGATAGATAGATAGATAGATAGATAGATAGATAGATAGATACGATCAGAATGGCTGGACTTCCCTAAACAGAGGCAGTGTGGAGCCGGATCTTCTCTCTGTCCACTCAGCACAAAGCATTCAGTCCCCCGAGCTGCAGTTAATAATTCAATAGAAGAGAAATGAAAGAGAGGATGTGTCTGACTGACAGCACAGAGCTGCGCAGAGGAGAGCGTTTACACACAAATCTGACAGATATGTTTAACAGCCTCAATACAAGTTGAGTTCAAGGGGGTAGAGTTAAAATACATTGAATAATAATAATAACGAAGAAAAAGAGAAAACAGTGTAGGCAGTAAGAAAATATGGTCACACTTATTTAAGTTCCAATTCTTACTATTAACAAACTATTAACCACAACCTTTGCCTTTTTTATTAATAGTTGGTAAGGTAGTTGTCAAGTTTAAGTATTGAGTAAGGTTAAGGGATCTAAATAAGGTTATGCTTTATAAGTAGGCTACTAATGTGCTAGTAGTTTGAGTTCTAGACAATAGTGAGAACTGCTCCTGAAAACAAAGTTTTAATGAAGATATTTAGTAGTGGGTTAAATATTACAAATGTCAACAGATCAAAACAGATTCTCTGACAAAAATAAATAAATAAATAAATCTTTAAAGTACCTGGAGCAGGGCCATGGTAAGCACTTATTAGACCTGGGGAAAAAGTATCCCCCTCAATCATTTTTCCCTCCAGGATCCAGGATCTAGTTCCCTGAAGCCCAGGTCGGGACAAAAGGTCCTGTTGTCCCCCTTTTTTAGCAGCCCTACCTTGGAGTACCATGTAAATACAATGGTACATGAATATTGTAATCAGTGTATTTTAAAGTACCACAGTACTAATATCAAATATATTAACTTACATTACCATATTACCATAATTTTAATAACTTTTATTTTTTATTTTATTTTTTATTATTTGCAGGGGCAGGTCCACTGTCCAAAAGTCAGTCTTCTGTTCTTGCATTAACCTCAAATGCAGTAAACAAGTCCATTAATCTCTGACACTAATACACACATTAATGAATGAATAAATAAGCCGTGGGTAATGGGTAATGACTGTTGAACAGCAGTCCGTGTGATTGCTGCGTGGTGTGTCCTCACATGATGTCCTGACCGTTTCCCTGCTGTCCTCTGACCCAGAGCTCCTTCCTGTCTTTCCGTCCCTCCGGGATCACGCTTCCCCTCGGCCCGCTCGGCCATTACGGGAAAACTGTTTTCCCCTCTTCTAGAACACTCCCTGAGTAGCTCAGGACAGGGAATGCCAAAAATGTGCACATGAGAGACACGTTTGGGTAAAAGAAGACAGAGAAGAAAGAACTGAATGAGGGAGGGCTGAAAAACACGACCATAAAGATGTCAAAGAAAGGAAAGAATCTGCTGATGGTACAAATAAATGCAGCGCAATGAGGAGTGCTCCCCGTTGTTGTCCCTCCACCTGTGTAAGGGTGTCCTCCGCCTGGAGGGGTGGCGGTGGTGTTAATGTTTAGCCGAGTACCCCAGCAGAACTGAACGAGCTTGTCTCCGCTGATGGCATGACAGACCTCTCATCAAAGAGCACCATGCAGAGAGATCGAGGTTTGAGATTGTGGCCTCAGTAGATCGTTTTAGGCTTTGTTTGCACAAATCAGATTTGGTTTTCAAATTCAATCTTTTGATTCTCCTTTGATTCTTTGCACGGGTTTCGTTTGGTAAATCTTAACAGACTCTGCAAGATGGCACAGGAGTCCATTCCAAGGAACACTTTTTGGTCTCTTGTTATCCCTTACTCTGGAGGGTAAACCTTTCCAAAGGATTGTGGCATAAGGATAAACCCTTCAGAATGGACATAGCCTATGATTCTGTATTCAAACTCAAACTGTATTCAAGACCTGAATCTGCTCCTCGGGTCATCAATAAAGACTCCAAGACCTGAGATTGGTTTCAGATAAGAGAGATGTCTAAAAAGTGTACTTGGAAACCATTGGTCCAGACTACCAAAAATAAATATATTAATGAATTCAGATATGCCAAGAATCTGATTTATGCTGCCGGTCTAAACAAAGCCTATATCTGCCCATGTGAAGCCTGCAATAAGGCGTAATAACACCCACGTTGATCTTTCCAATGATGGCTCTGTCAAACCATCAAACCCACCTTCAAACCCAAATCAACAATCATGCCTACCCTTCTTCAAAGTCGTCTACCCTAGGCCACCTCATGGCCCCATCTCGACGACTCTCTACCTGCCTGGTTAATTATTGAGCAGATGTGAGAGGAGGAAGATGTGTGGCAGCAGTGAAGAAAAGAGGAATGACAGATCTGCCTGCATCATCTCTTCTCAAACGAAGGGAAAGAAACTCCAGCGCAGACAGCTGAGCTCTAAGAGAGCGGGATGGAGATGTTCATAAGAGCTCAGGGGTGGTTCGTTACTGTGACGTGATGGTTTTTTTCGTGCTTTATGCCCTTGAGGGACACCGTTGATCATACCAGTTATTTGTATCTTCCATCATAACGTAAAGCAGATAAGCCGTTGAAGGAAAGTGCTGCACAGAAAGCTGCAGTTGAAGAACACCATGGTTTTCTTTTTGTTCAATGATAAATGATCTGTAATCGTGATATTGAAGAATTTTGTAACACATTAGTGCTTTGACTTCACTTCCGTTTATATTAATAAAAGTGGATTATTTTATTTTATTTTTAGTATTACAAAGCCTAAATGACACTTGCAGGTATACATAAGCGATCTTTAATCACACACCAGTCAAAAAAAAAACAAGTCAAAACCCTGTCACTCAGGATTCCTAAAGTCCTACATGACAACTGTACAATGTCATTTAAAAGAAACAAAAATTTGCTTAATGGCATTAGTCTTCTGCACTATGAAAAATGTTTCTTTACATTTATGGTTCAGAATTGGCAGCTGCTGTAAGGAGTAAGGAATAGTGACATGGCTTCAGACAGCATGGGCTGACATACACCTTCTTGTTATGGAAAAAATAGCTTAAATAATACTTTATTGCAAACTAAATTTAAAGTTATGGCATGTTATGGCATGTTAATTACAGTTATATTAAAGTTATACTATATTATATAAATATATTTTAATTTGATATGAAATGCAAATGAACTTTAAGTGACGTTTCACAAACGAATTTCGGGAGGAGCGTGCACGGATAATTAACACAGCCAGTTCATCATCATCAGCAATTACACTGTTTACCAATCAGCTCGAGAAAACGCATATAAATAATAAAGTACATCCTACCTTCGTTATCTCTCGACTTTCAGAATTCGGTTCGCGCAGTTTGCCATCTTATCACAGACCCAATTTTCCATCCAACAAAGAGATCTAACGTTAGACCGGGGATTTTTTCAGATCTGCTGCAGTTCGCCATGTGAAAGTGAATAGCACATAACTGCAAGTTAACGTTACTGCTATAAACATGTTTATTGATAGAATGTGTTACAAGACTAAACATGCTTCGTTTTCAAAAGCCTCTGTTTCTACAGTCCATACTACAACGTGAAAACAGCATCTTCAAATTTATCCACTCTGGAGAGCGTTTAAAAAGGCTGGAAGGCCAAAACGAGAGGAAAATATGTTTTTCAACAGGAACATATTAATGTGGACAAGGCTCGAGGAATTGTCTAATCAGGCAACCAATTGCTAAGCTGGCAACACAATAGGCTACCCAGGTTTTTTTTTTAGCTTGCCCTGTCAAATGTTGCTAACCCCTCTACTTTCCCGCAGCCAACATCTACAGCAGCCGAAACAAGCATAAAGCTGATTCTACTTGCAACACTGGCCTGCACATCCCAGTATTTCCATCCTGTTACTTCTAACCACCCTTTTTTCTTTTTAGTGTCCTCCAGCTCAAGTAGCATACATTAGCATAAGGCTGCCTCTGCTAGCAGTGCAGGCTACACAGGTTCTTCAAGACATCACACACCCCAATCCCTTCGCATGGCCTACAGCTACAGCAGCTGAAGCAAACGTGAGGCTGCCTCCATTTGTAAACATGCCCACAACTCTTCCGCTCCCTCATGTTATTAATAACCATTTTTCTGTTCAGCGGACTCCAGCTCCCGTAGTAAACACTAGCGTGAGGCTGTCTCCGGTAGTAGTGCAGGTTGCACACAGGGTCTTCAGGATTCCCTTCCTGTGACCAACAACACGTGAAGCAAGTGCGAAGCTGCTTCCACTTGCAACCCAGACCCTTACTTTCTTCCTGCTACTTCTTACCTCCTTTTTTCCTTTTCAGTGGCCTCCAGCTCCCGTAGCAGACACTAACGTGAGCATGCCTCCGATAGTGGTGCAGACCCATCTACAACCCTTTTCCGACAACCCTCTCCCCTACTCATGGCCTGCAGCCCCACAGTCTAACCCCAGTGTGACATTGCCTCTCATATTGGCGCAGGCCCCTATACCCGCCGTTCACCCTCTCTTTCCCCCTCTTTTCATCCACTTCCGAAGCCGTCCCAAGCGTGAGCACGTCTCCCCATTCCTTCTCTATGTTCCGCCCTACCCATCCCTCCGAACACCCTTGACTCAGGCCCTGTTGTCCGCCATTCCCCTCCTTTCCCCTCTCTCTTCCACTCCCAGAGCTGTCCCAAGTGTGAGCATTCCTCCGCTAATGGCGCAGGCCCCAATGCCCGCCATTTACCCTCTCTTTATTCCACTACCAGAACCGTCCCAAGCGTAAGCACATCTCCGCAGGCGGCTCCAGCAGCTATATTTCCTCCTCCTCTCATGCTCCCCATTACTTCTCTGTTCCGCCATACCCTAATGACTCCATATAAAAGAAGATCACCGAACCCTCATCAGCCAACCCCCTTAATGCCAGTCCATCCCTGTTCACTCAAACTCGTGACCCACCATAGCTAACCCTCTTTAACATCCCCTTATCCATCCATAATAGCCCATCCTCACTCCAGCATCCCAGCAGTGCCTGCTCCTGCAGGAGCCTCTATTTGTTTTTCTCCACTGCCACAGCAGTGTCTGCTCCAGCAGGAGCGTCCATCTGTATTTCCCCGCTGCTGCAGCAGTGCCCGCTCCCGCAGGATCCTTTTTTCCATATTTCCTCAGCAGTTCTCGCTCCCGCTAGAGTTGGGCGATATGGTCATTTTTCAAATCGTCATATCGTCAGCCTGTAAGATCGACAATACACGATATTATCATGCATAGGTGGAGCTAAACCCTCTGTTCTTGACAATTCATAACTATTGGGTGTTTTAAACCGTGCAGGTGCGCGAGAGAGAGCCTATGGAATCACCCAAAATCAAAAGCCGCCGCCCCCTACATCGGTTTTGGAGGATTTCACCAAAACCGCTGGTCCGCTTCTACATGGCCCTCCCAGCTGTTAGATTTTCCCCAGCCATTAATATCCTCACCCCTTTTCGAGCTATATCCTATTGTCCTGGCAGCCTTTCTGTGGGGAAAAGAATGGTCCAGCATCGTTATTCACTGCGATAACGAGGCTACTGTACATTGCATTAATAATGGCCGTTCTCATTCACCCACCTTAATGCCCTTTCGAAGACGTTTAATCTGGATCTCCGCTAACGATCAGTTCATCATAACCGCAAAACACATTCCTGAGGCAAGTTTTGCCTTTCAGAAATTCAGGCTGTTGGCACCGCAGGCGGAACCACTCCCAACCCCGGTACCTCCTTATTCAGAGCTAATATTCCTCTGAATTATCCTCTGAGACCACTTCTCGAAACTTCAAGAGACTCTATTCTCCAAGCCATTTCCCCAAGTACCCTGCAATCATACTTAACAGCATGGAAATGTTTTAAAGCATTCCATTCTGCCTATAATCTGCCGTTCCCCAATTCTTCCCTGCTCTCTATCACTTCATTTATATCGCACCTCAACGCTAACAACTCATATTTGGTTCATCCTCACCCCAAATAGCCAATTCACAGACCTCCCTTTTCATCAAAGGCATTCAAAGAGCCCACCCCACACGCCCAGACACCAGGCAGCCCATAACCTTTGAAATCCTGACTAAATGCATTTCCACGCTCCGCAAAGGTTACCATTCCATCCACACCGCTCGTACGCTAGATGCCATGTTTATCCTAGCCTTCTTCGGCTTTCTCACACGCTAAGAGCTCACTACCACTTCCAGCTTTAAACCGAACATCCACCCCACCATTTCTGATCCAGCAGTCCTGGACGATGAAGCCATGTCATTTCATATAAAGCAAAGTAAGACAGACCAGACAATGAAGGGCCACTTTATTTATATTTTTAACCTCCATTCACCTCTTCTCCAATACCAAACTCTCATAGCCTTCCTTCAGCTCAGGAAATCCCAAGCTAAATCCCTTTCCGACCCTCTTTTTCACAGATGACTCCAGCCGCCCTGTCTCCCATTTTTTGGTTCTAAAAACGCCTAAAGTCTGTCTTATGTCTTTCTGCTATCTCAGCTGATGATTTCTCCAGCCATTCCCTCAGAATAGGTGCAGCCATCACAGTGGCTCAAAATGGCCTTTCCCAACATCAGATCCAAACACTCGGTCGCTGGTCATCAGAAGTTTTTAAGAGCTACATCCGATCAGACCGCTTAAATCTCAAGAAAGCCAATCAAACACTCATCAGTCACCCGTTTTTCCCTAGCCATCTCCATTTCTCATTCCAACGGCACCCCGCTCCCGTAGGAGCCTTTCCGCATTCCCTCACTACCACAGCAATGTATGCTCTCGCAGGAGCCTTTCCGTATTTCCCTCACCGCCGCAGTAGTGGCAGCTCCCGCAGGAGCTTTTCCGTATTTTCTCACTGCCGCAGCAGTGTCAGCTCCCACAATAGCCTTTCTGTATTTCTTCACTGCTACAGTAATGTATGCTCCCGCAGGAGCCTTTCAGTATTCCCTCACCACCACAGCATGTATGCTCCCGCAGGAGCCTTTCCATATTCCCTCACCACCGCAGCAGTGTCAGCTCCCGCAGGAGCCTTTCTGTATTTCCCTCATGTGCCGCAGCAGTGTCAGCTCCCGCAGGAGCCTTTCCATATTTCCTCACCGCCGCAACCGTGTCAGCTCCCGCAGGAGCTTTTTCATATTCCCTCACTGCTGCAGCAGTGTCAGCTCCCGCAGGAGCCATTCCGTATTTTCCCACTGCCGCAGCAGTGCCAGCTCCCGCAGGAGCCTTTCTATATTCCCTCACTGCCGCAGCAGTGTCTGCTCCCGCAGGAGCTTTTCCGTATTCCCTCACTGCCGCAGCAGTGTCTGTTCCCGCAGGAGCCTTTCCGTATCCCCCAATGCCGCAGCAGTTTCAGCTCCCGCAAGAGCCTTTTCCATATTATCCTCACTGCCTTTTCGATCTTCCCAACTGCCGCAATAATCGCATCTCCAGCGGGAGTTCCGATCTCTCTCTTTCAAGTGGACGCTTCCACGGAAGTCAAATAGACACTGGCGTAACATTTATACACCAAAGGACGCCCAGCACCCATCTGACATTTAAGCACAGCTTTTTGGGGAGACGTAAATGTGCGTATCTGGCTGCTGTCCTGTTCTAATTGCTTTTTGGGGAGCACTTGGGCTAAGCCGGACTCCGAGCTCAGACCCCTCTCCCCGGAAGGGGGGGGGGGGGGGTGCCCCGGGCTCGGGAGTCTTGCCGGGCTCATAGCTCTCTCCCCGGGCAGCACGCCAAATACGCATAACCTTTATTTAATTATAAGTAAATGCGAACTCGTGAAAGTGCTTTTTTGATACACTTTAGGATGACTTGTTTAGGTACATCTTTAAATGTAATCTCATAATTGCTTGAGTGGCTTTTTATTTAATTAATCTGTTATTATCTGCAAGTAAAGTTGTTTAGAAAACACACTTATGATTTGAAGTACACTACAAATTATCATTTTTAACAAGCAACCTTCCTTTTCTAACAAGGTTATAATAACAGTACACAAAACAGGTGAAATATGATTTAATCTGTTATCAAAGCTTTCCAAGAACTGGTCAAATGTGCACGGTGTTACATACGCAAATATATGTAATTCATAACAAAACTGACCTTTTATTATTATTATTATTTATAAAATAAAATGTGACAATTTTTTTGACAACATTTTACAGTAAAATTATTATCTAAATTTAATACTGTAGAATTATTTTACACCTAAGTTAAAATGGCAATTATTTAATTTATTGGTATGCATAATAATCAATTCCTGCATTAATTTCCACACATAATTTAAAGGTGTGCATTTACATTATTTGTACATTTCTATGTTTATTTGTTAATATTCATTACAAAATGTATAATTTGGAAAGTTAAAGGGGGAACAGTTCCCTCGTGGGTACCAGTACCCTTATTTTAACAGTAAAGCTGTATGTGTTTGGGCTGGTGACTTCATAAATCTCTCTCTTAAACGTTGATATCCTTCTAACGGCTTGGTAATTGATGCCACACCAGGCAGATTCAAGGTGCTTTCACTGCTTTGACAAGTTAAGTGGGGGGAGGAGGGGGGCAAGGGGCGATTGTCTTCCAAATGAGCTGTCAAGAGGGGGCGTCCCGTCAGCAGTTTGCCTTAGTACCTGCCCGTTAATAATTGAGCCACGAGCTTGTGGAGGTGTATGGCGCGTAACAGACAACTTGTGTGCTTTGATTGACAGATGAGCTAACTGAGACTTTTTTCCCTAAAGCATAAAAACAGAGGCAGGAGACACACCAGTGATTGAAATCACAGAGAAATGGGAGGTCTACATAGAAATGATGAGAGAGCATTTGTGTGTGTTCAGATGGGTTACTTATTGTGTGGAGTGTGTTTTCAAGGCATTGCAGGCAACTTCCTTTTTGGGTTCTTGTTGGTGATAAGTGTAACTGAATGGTTGCTAGTCCATGACGTGTGTGTGTGTGTGTGTGTGTGTGTGTGTGTGTGTGTGTGTGTGTGTGTGTGTGTGTGACTTGTGCTCAATGCAGAAAGAGGATGATGCATCCAATGCACCTGCTGTAAGACAGCATACGTTTCAGAAACGGGGTGTCATCAATCACCGGTTGTGATGTGTCCACACTAACCTGGTTTATGACAGCCAGAACAACATTACACTAAACAAACCTGTTTCATGGCACTAGTGATTGATTCCCTCTCTATTTCCACACTGTCCTTTCACACGTCACGCATGCAAGAAATCACTGTCAAAGCAGTAAACTCAAATTCGGTGCTTATTCAAATCCAGTTCTAATTTGAAAAATATATTCCAAATATATTCCATATATTCATTTAACTGTAAAATAGTGAAATATTATTGCAATTTAAAATTACAGTTTTCTATTTTAATACACTTCGAAATACAATGTATCCCATGTGGTGGGAAAGCTGAATTTCCAGCATTATTATTATTAATATTATTATAATATTTGTATTTATTTATTATTATTTGCATTAATATTTGGGACCTGTGATTCTTTACTCAGGATTCTTTGAAATCTTAAAAGAACAGCATTTATTCAAAATAGAAATCTTTTGTAACATTAGTCCTTTTTATCACTTTTTTTTTTCAAAAACATATTCTTGCAGAATAAAATAATTAATTTCTAAAAAAGAAAAAGAAAAAAACCCGAAATCCGAAACTTTTTTTATTTATTTATTATTTTTATTTTTACTTTTATTCATAAAAAAGTAAAAGAAAGAAAGAAATGGAAAAAAAAATTAAGAAAAAAAGCATCACAAGATCATCGATGTCTTCTTCTGGAAAATGTACTGTAGTGCTACTGAATATACAGTACATCATTAAAAGAAATGCTCATTTAGTTGTGATTTAAGTTGGCTAGTGTAGTCATTCACAAACTGATTCTTTTTAAAGAATTGAATGGATAAAGACTCAAACTCATGAATTATCAGTTGAAATAAGCTTAATAATCCACTCGCTGAAATAATCAGCGTGGTTCTGGACTTACAGTACTCTCTAAATAGCAAGATATTACTCTCATCCAAGCAAATCCTGACTGACTGTTCAGATGACAGATTTATATGGTCAAAGAAGCGTTCTGACATAATAAATGTTAATTTAAATAATAGTCAAGTCAAGTCACCTTTATTTATATAGCGCTTTAAACAAAATACATTGCGTCAAAGCAACTGAACAACATTCATTAGGAAAACAGTGTTAATAATGCAAAAATGATAGTTAAAGGCAGTTCATTATTGAATTCAGTGATGTCCTCTCTGTTCAGTTAAATAGTGTCTGTGCATTTATTTGCAATCAAGTCAACGATATCGCTGTAGATGAAGTGAAAAACTGAAATTAATTTTTAATATATCTGTTCAGTAATATTTTCATAAAGGAGATGTTCTGAGACATAGATGTTCCTAATTAACAGGAACACGTACAGAGGCGGTGCGGAGGTTGGAGTTGGCTGGGGAGAGAGTCTCTCTTCAAACCAGGGTTTAGTAGACAGATGTGAAAGACATGGTTAGATGGTGTTTTGGGAAGTGAAATTGCCTCCCCTGCTGGGCACTGAAGCCTCTGCAGCCCCCTTTCACAGAAAGCCATCAGCCCCTCCTGAAGTCTCTCCCAGCGAGGCTTGAATTCAAATAGAAAAATTAATGTGGGAATAACAGCCCTGGGCCTCGCCATCCCGGGATACCTTCATACACTCCCTTTTCACCAATTTTATGAGGAAGGTTTCTCTCTCTCTTCCATCCTCCATTCCTCATCCAGCATAAAAAAAGTGTTTTCATCACTTTTAAGGACCTCATGGAATTTATTTTTCCTGTGTTGATGCAGTTCCCATTATTAGACAAAAAATGGGAAGAGCTTGGGAAAAGAAGAAGAAGACAAAAAAAGCAGATAGACTTTAGTTTTACAGCCAACCGTGTTTTTATTTCTTTTTCCTTTCTCCTAACCTCAAAACTAACGAGCTTGAAGTAAAAGCCATACAACTCCAATTTAAATTCATGTTGTATTAAAGAAAGAAAGAAAAATGGTTTCATGTAAGTGATGGGTTGCTGGAGGTCACATTAAGTGAGTTCAAAATTTGCAACAAATGCCTGCATCGAACAATTACACATTATATATAAATATTTATAACTAAGGTATCTAGAATTTGGTCTTAATGTACATTAATATGTGCTTTAATAAGTACAAATAAACAGCAATACGCTAATAATATGAATGCTACAGTACTAAGCAACTATAGTGAATAGTGTTTCCTGACCTAAAGTTTTACAGAGATTCTGTTTGTTCTCCATCTAATCTCTTCAGTGTCAAAACAACAGAGACATTGAAGAGATGACAGTACTAATGTCTGTCCTACAGTATGTGCATACAGTTCCTCATGTGTGGAGGGAGAGGTGTTCAAAGGCACGGCATCACTCTCTTATTTCCTTCTACTTTCTCTCTTTAATGCATTTGAAGACTGGCGCGGGGCACAGGAAGTTAACGAGTGTAAACCTGAAAAGCCTGGTGAGTGGTAAGAGCTGATTCAGTGCCAGGTTGGTTTCAGGCGTTATAAAATCAAAGCCAGGACCGCTTCCACATACAGGCAGCCACACAGGAGAGCTGCTAGTTGGACGGCAGGAGTTTAGCAGCGGAAGAGTCATGCAGACTGGGTCTTGAAGTCGGGGATGCCCTGTGGCCATTTCTGTTCAAACATTTGAAAGGATTAACCTGCCGCGCATCGCCAGGGCATGTTTTGGGCTTCCTGTTTCTCCTGACGGTGAGGAATTTTGGCGGTGAGCAAACTCCCCATGCTATGATCAAAATGCACATATATACCTGGATCAGCAAAATATGAAGGAGAGAAACCTTCACTCTCCAGGCACAAGTTAAACAGTACACAGCCGCGAGTGAACATGACGTTAATGGGAGCATATATTAAGAGCGTCCTGATGTGAAAGAGAGTTCAGTGGGTACTGGAGAAAAGCCACATGTATGGACCTCTGAACTCATGACACAGTATGTCACGCAAAGACCTGCATG
Source organism: Carassius carassius (assembly GCF_963082965.1). NCBI lineage: Eukaryota > Metazoa > Chordata > Actinopteri > Cypriniformes > Cyprinidae > Carassius > Carassius carassius. The sequence continues at coordinate 2,643,257 of NC_081800.1, read as the reverse complement.
AAAATAAGCCTAATAATAAACTTAAAGGGTTAGTTCACCCAAAAATTACAATTAGACTGTTATTTTTATTGAACCCTATAGTAGATAATTAATAGTAGTTCTTCAGTAGGTATGACAGAATTCATTTGTTATTGATTAGCTGACTGTTACTTAACACAATCATAAAATTGTATTACATACTGATTAATTAACATATCTTCTTTAGTAGTTAACGGTAGTGAGTTAAGTGTTAATAAAAATTTACCTTCAATAATTCCTTATTAGTTATGTAGTAAGTAAGAAACAGTATTCTAAAGTGTTACCCAGGAGGCTTTTATTCACCCCCCGGAGCGGTGTGAGGCATGTTTTATTATGGATGCGCACACTTTATTTGACGTCTTGTGGACTGTTCAACTGTAACACCCGCTGACTGCAATGATAGCTTGGAAGAGCAATTTTAATATAACTCAAACTGGATTTGTCTGAAAGAAGAAAGTCATATAGGATGCTTTGAGGGTGGGTAAAACACAGTCTAATTTTCATTTTTGGGTGAACTAACCCTTTAACTTGTGTAAAAAGTTAACTGGCGTTTTACTGGCACTAAATTCTTAAAAATAAAGGTGCTTCACGATGAACCTTTTTGTCTAATGGGCTCCATAAAGAACCTTTAACATCTGAAGAACCTTTCTGTTTCACAAAAGGTTCTTTGTGGCGAAAGAAGGTTCTTCAGATTATAAAAAATTAAGAAAGAGATGGTTCTTTTGAGAACCTTTGATTAAACGGTTCTTTGTGGAACCAAAAGTGGTTCTTCTATGGCATCGTTTGAAGAACCTTTTTGAAGCACCTTTATTTTTAATATTATTTTAACTGGAAATGTAGTTAAAGGCACATTTTTCCAATGAGCCTAGATTGCTGCATTGCAGTAGCTGATCTTCTGCTGGGTGAAAATCATGCATTTGGTCTTTTAGAGAAGTAACAGCACACATCTCCTCAACAAGCCACACAGTATTATGATAACAGACCAAACCATACCTGCACCAAAGTTGCCTGAATTATAATAATGAATCACGTGTGAAATGTGCTGACATGGCAAGATGTGTTAAACCAAGCTGACACTACTTTACTCATTTTAGTAGCTTTACTTTTGGCATTGTCAAAATGTCAGTTTAGTCAATTTCAGTTCTGCTTCACTACCAGAGAAATGATCATCATCACAATCACTTCCAACAGGTGATGATTCCTCGCTGGGGGACTGAAGAAGGTACAGCATGAGAGCGAATCTAAAGAAAACATCATCTCTCTCACAGCACAAGCCTCCAGCAGGAACGTGCTACGCTGACCGCCGCTTCAACACAGCCCTAAGTAAAAACACTGTTTCACATTCCCTCATCAAAGAAGCCACATGCTCAACTTTATGAAAATTTCATTCCGTATGTTCACTTTCTTCTTCTTCCTTTTTTTCTATCTTCACTTAAAACAACTGCCACCAAAAAGGGGTGAGACAAAGAGACCGAGAGACAGTGTTTTGCAGGACCATTTCCTTCCTGCCTGCAAGCCCTACAGTAACTTGTTAGATCAAACTTAGAGAACTTCTACATCTGCCAGGAGCGAAAGAACAACATCAAGCAGGTTAGAGAATTTACTGTGTAGAGGCAGGAGATCTGAAAACTAATTACTGAAACAGTGTGTGGGAAGGAAAGACAACAGATGTTAAGTTGAAGCATCTTCTGTCTCTGTGGAGCATGTAAACAAACACTGATCGCTGGGAAGAGTTTCCTCATACATTCCTCTGTCACTCACAAAGAAGTCCAATTAACACTTCATCTACACTAACCCCAATAAATGTGTTTAAAAACCAATTTCAAGGCAAAGTGGAAGCTTCCCTTAAAAATAGTAATAAAAAAAATTCTATGCAGCGTTTTAAGTTCATTATCATTACCATGTTTCTCTGTATGGAGTTTTTGAGTTTAGCTATATCAAAAACAACTTCAGCTCTAACAGATGATATTGCATACAACCCAATACACTTTGATTTGTTTACAAACACGAATTTAAATATCTATCTCTATATATATATATATATATATATATATATATATAAATCATAATAATACAAATCAGGCCAGGCTGTACAGGAAGCTGGTGCTTAGCATACCCTGAGCCATAATAATTTTAACATTTGTGTGATGTTCAGTTCAGCTCCAGTATTTGTGTCACAATCACAATCTGTCTGTGTAGGTACATTTGAATATGAACCTACTTTGGGACCATTTAGAAAGGTATGTTGTATACAGTATGGGTAGCATGAATGAAATCTGTCATGCTGTTACTGTCACGGGATCTCCTGCATCAGCTGCGTTACTTCAGTGTAACACGGGTAACGTGTTGTGGGAAGTGATGGGATGTGGGATACGTTACTCTATATATTCTGGAAGTCAATGGGGACCATCAACTGTTTGGTTATCTAAATTGTTGAAAATATCTTCTTGTATCTTTCAACAAAAAAAACACATTTATATAAGTTTGAAACATGAGGGTGACTAAATGACTTTTTTTGGGGGGGGGTTATCCACTTAACAGGCAGATTCATCTATGGCATCACATAAAACTTCCCATTTCCTATCATACAGAAATTAGGGAATCCTTTTTATACAGTATCTTCAGGCTGTAGAAACACTTTTATTTCCAGAATGATAATAAATTTTGTGATGGGTGTCTTTAAAAATAAATCAATGCATGAGAAAACGTTTTCTGGGAAAGATCCTGTAACTGTATAGTGCACATTTGTATTCATCCATTAGAGAGGTGGGTGTTGTTTCTGGCCCAACACGTCTAACACACCGGTATAAATCACTCACAGTTATTTCAGCGTCCAGTGTTTAAATAATTAAAGGGCTTTAATTTATCAGGATTTAACACCTTCAGACACGAAAGCTGACAGTCGCTGGGGGACAGGAAATGAACGACAGTAAAGGAGTTAGAGCGGAGGGGAGAGAGAGAGAGAGAGAGAGAGAGAGAGAGACAGAGAGAGAGAGAGAGAGAGAGAGAGAGACAGAATTGAATTTGAAAAAATAACTTTAATTCACAATCATCTTAATACACACAACATTAACAAGCTGAATTCATATTTTTATAAAATTTGTAATCAATCAGCACTCTTGATTTCACCAATGTTAAAAAAGTGTCAATGATGTTTTGCCCATGTTTTTGTTCAATTTTATTCCTTCTAGTAATATATATTGCCTTTTTTGCTTCACCAATTATAAAATTCAGTAACTGACAAATGTACTTATTTTTTTACTATATTTAAAACCCAAAATAAACACAGTTTCCGTAAACAATTCATTAAATCCACAAAAACATTTTTCTAAAAAAACTAATAAAGATTTTAATCTAGCGCATTGTACAAATTGCGCTAGATTAACAATAGCGCATTGTTTCTCTTTGTAAACAGAAGGGACAATCATCATTAACTTCCACATTTAAAATCGAAACAAAAGAATTAAAGGAGTCATACCCTCGTATTACCTTGGATACCTACTGCTGTATTATAGTCTTTCAGGCCCTTCTAAAAAAGAAAAGTGGAAAAAAAATAAACACAGAGCTCCTCAGACCCTTATTTCTGTAGGCATTATTGTCTCGCGAGATCTGATGCGATATTTTGGCTGTCGTGGACGGTCATTATAATAATGCAAATGAGGGGCGTGTTGATTGGTTGCAGGAAGGGGGGGGGGGTTGACAACGCAGGTAACGCTTTAGCATATCATTACAAACTGACATCATGGCGGAAGTTGTGAATGAACGCGACCGGCTTCCCGGCCAGTGTATAAGTACGAGGCGCCGTTTAGGGCTTAAATCAAACTTCATTCACGCACACATATGAAACACGCTTGCATATATACTAAGTGGTCACACATACATGTATATGAACTCACGCACATACCGTTACTCATATGAGACACGAGCACAGCACACACACACAAATATAAGATGAGCACAGCACACACACACAAACTAGACGGGGCCTCATGTAAGCGTTAGGCAACAAATAAACAATAACTGAATTCATGATGATCTCAGTCATTTGTTTTTTGCAAAGTACGTTAGCAGCCATTCCCCATACCTCGAAGCTAATACTCCTGCCAGTGTTGTGCCTGAACGCGTTCACTGAACGATAGTTCATGAACTCGTTCATATTTTGGGCGAACATGAACTGAACGTACCGTATTACTGCCTGATGAACGTTACTGTGAACTCGTTCATTCTGGTGTCTGTGAACGCTTAGCTCTCTCAGTTTAACTTCGTTCAGTAGGATGCCAGATTTCTATAAAGCCTTCCAGGCGAAAACCCACCTAAAACACACCGTAAACCGGCCTTAATATGTAGCGGAAAAAACACCCAATCTGGCAACGCCAGACTCTCTTGTTCAAGCTCGTTCATCAAAATGAACAAATCTTTTTTCGCGTCATTTCGTTCACTTAAGGGGCTTTAAATGTTACTATTAACTGGCAAATTCCCCGAACACATCAACCTACGCAATCTTGATCATATTCTGAATTAAGAAATCATTATAATGCAGTCAAAAGTCTGTTTTTGCAGTCAGTTTACAGGGAACATAAATAATTACTTCACCTCCAGTCTTTCGTTTATTTGTCTAGTGACAGACGCAATAGCATACAATAGCCGCATTAGCAGTTAGATGCTGTTTGTTACACACAGTAGAGCAATAAAAAACACAGTCTTACCGTTTCAATTGCAGGCAATTTTGTTGGAATGGCGCTTCTCCCGAGCTTCGATGCCAACTTCGCCTGATATAGCCCCAAATTTGTAAAGGATTTCAGCGTACAATGTGTTTAGCACAAACACGTAACGATAAACCAGTGGAAGGGTTGAAGGAACCGCTTCATTAAAAATGAATTTAATCCACTGGTCTCTGATAGGTAGGTCCGTTCTTGGTAGAGAAAACACATTTACATGTTAATTCTGGCAGTCAACCACAGAGCAACTCACGTGTGCACTAGTTCCAGCGTCTTTCTCGACTGAATATGAGGGGGAGAGGGGAAGGGCGAGCTTCACTTTTAAATATCGGCTTCCCGGCCAGTGTATAATCGTTTGGCAATCATAACATACATTGATTCTCATGGAAAAGTGCAAATTGTGGGTCATGACTCCTTTAACAGCTAAAATTCCATGAAGAATTCTTTGCAATTCATTGCAAATCCCCAACCTTTTTTGACAATGGCGGTTTATATAAAACTCTCCATTCTGGTTTTACATTTTCCTTTAAGCAAAAAAAAAATCTCCACGGTGTATCTGTTTTTCTTGCCAAATGATTCTTATTAAAAGCCATTACACAGGCTCCATACACAATATCTTTCCTCTAGTAGATATTACATCCAACCACTGGGAGTCCCAAGTTTTAAAAGGAAAACCATTAAAACCATCCAACTTTGGTGAGATCATCATTTTCAAATCAAGATCTTCAACAAATCATTTTCATCAGGAATGGATACTCCAGAAAAATAATCTTTCAACATTAAACTCTCTTCTGTTGTGAGGGTAGACTTTAATTTAGCTAAAAAAATTGCACCTAATCGAACAGATCTAGTGCCTAAAAAATCAGCTACTTTTACAGCATTGTCCAATTTCTCTCCAGCTATGTCCAGCAAATGTCTTAAAATAATCACTTTTGATTCTTTAAGCTTAAAACCACAATTATTGTCATTCACATCTAGCCGAGCCCCAAGAATTAAAGGTTCCTCCAGAAGCCAGTGAAGTGAGTACGGGTTTTCAGATTTCTGAATATAAAACAGACTCCAAACTTTAAAAAGACTCTTATAAAAAGGTGGAAAAACAGTCCATTTTTAAAGGGTTTAGAAGAAACAGATGTTTGTTCAGTCCGAGACCTCCAAAGCTTTGCAAGACAATATGGGCCATTACCCTCCCGCTGACATCTGATGCACCGTCTACAAGTCTCTGCAGAAACTGCAAACGAAAAGCAGCAGTTCTGCTCTGTAAATGAATCAGTCCTTGTCCTCCTTCTTCTTTCGGTAGATAAAGAACACTCTGCCGAATCCAGTGTAGTTTATCCCCAAAAAAAGTCTACAATAATCGCTTGTATTTTCATGAGTAGTTGAGGAGGAGGATCAACACACGCCATCTTATGCCACAGTGAAGACACGACCAGGTTGTTGATAACAAGAATGGATCCTCTATATGACATTTTAAGGAGCAGCCACTTCCATTTTTCCAAACGTCCTTTAATTTTTCCAACAACTCCTTCCCAATTCTTTTGTTGAGTCGTGTCATCACCTAAAAAAACTCCCAAATATTTTAAACCACCTTTACCCCAGACCAAACCTTCTGGTAATATTTGTTTACCATTTTTCCATTTACCAACCAAAAGTGTTTCACATTTCTTCCAATTCACTTTTGCCGAAGATACAAGAGTAAAATCATTAATTAGATTAAATAAACTTTGCACATCTTTTCGTCCACTTACGAACACCATTACATCATCAGCATTTAGATAAACATATATTTTTTGTACAGTTAGGCAAATGTAATCCATCAATATTTTCCCTTATTTTTTGTAATAAAGGTTCGATGGCCTTACAACATTCCAGATAGAGAGCACCCTTGTCTTACACCTCTTTTAACCTGAAATGGAGCACATAAACTGCCATTAATCTTCAATACACTTTCAATTTCACTATAGAGTACCTGGACCATCATAATAAAATCTTTTTTAAAACCAAACGCTGCTAAGGTTTTCCACAAATAGGGGTGCTCAACCCTGTCAAACGCTTTCTCCTGGTCCAGTGAAATCATTCCAAAATCCAAATCAAGCAATTTTGACACCTCTAAAGCATCCCAAACTAAAGAGATGTTATCAACAATGGATCTGCGAGGAATACAGTAAGACTGGTCTGGATGTATTACTTGCCTTATTACTTCGGCCAGTCTGTTTGCCAAAACCTTAGAGAGCAGTTTATAATCACAACGAAGAAGTGATACAGGGCGCCAGTTCTTTATGTATGTCAAGTCTCCTTTCTTTGGTATTAGCGTTATCACTGCTCTCCTGCAGCTCAACGGCAACATACCTTTTGACAGACTATCACTCAGCACCTGTAACAAATCCGCTCCCGTCACTGCCCAGAAAGACTTGTAAAAGTTAATTGGAAGGCCATCAATCCCAGGAGCTTTTCCCGACTCCCGACTCTTCCTTATATAACTCTCCCAGACTTAGCCTGCCTGAAAGAGCCACATTACCTTCTTCAGACATATTTGGTAGGGAATTAAAAAAAATACTGTCCTCATCACCTTCCATTACATACTCACTTCTATACAGATTTTTGTAAAAATCAACTGTTCTCTTTCGAATATCACTAGGGTTCAACAAAAACTGCCCCTCTTCTGATCGCAAGGCTTTAAACAATCTCTTCTGCCCATTTTTTTTCTCTAAACAGAATTTTTTTTTTGACGCAGCATCCAGATGATTTATATTTTGGAATCTTGATCTGTCCAATGCGCCCTGTGTTCTGTATTCCAGCAGATCCGCTAACTGAGCTTTCTTTTTGAAAAATAGTTCCAAATGATTACTTCTCCCAGTTGCTTCAGCTATTTTTTGACACTCACTTAATTAATTCTCCAAAGTTTCCAGAGATTTTTTATAGTGTTGCGAGTGTATTGTTGAAAATAAACTGTCTAATTTTAACTTTACCAATGTCCCACCACTGCTGTATTGATCTAAAATTAGTCTTTGATTTTCTATAATTCTGCCAAAAATATTTAAAAGAATCTAAAAAAACTATCACTCAATAAAGAAATATTGAAATGCCAATAGGTGCTGCTAGGTTTAAATGAATTTAAAATAAAATTACATTGTACCATAATATGATCCGAAAAACCTATTGGGATTATAGAGCAATTCTTGAAAATATTAAACTGATGTGTAAAACCATACAATCTATCTAATCTGGCAAGGGAAACCATGTTTTCCCTCATATGAACCCATGTATATTGTCTTATATTTCCATTTAATTGTCTCCAAATATCACATAGTTCAAACTTCTTAATGAAATGAATAAGACGTTTCTGAGACAACAAATGGGGTTCGACGTGGTTCCTATCCATCATATTTTCTGTGCAATTAAAATCTCCCCCCAAAAACAAATATTCATCTTCCGAGCAATTTTGTAAAGTAGTACACAATAAGTGTAAGAACAACAATCTTTCCATAGGAACTGTTGGAGCATAAATACAGATAAAAATTAAATATAACTTTCATAGACAGCTCTGATTTTTATTAGTCTTCCTTTCACAACTTCATCAATAACGTAAGAAAATGGATTAAAACGCTTAGAAAAAATTACTGCAACTCCTGCACTTATTGAAGTGTTATGGCTTAAAACAGTAAGCCCCTCAAATTCTTTTTCCCAATCTGCTGCATTCCCCCCGTCACTACGTGTTTCTTGTAACAATAAAATATCAAGATTCTTCTGTTTCATTAATTCATTTATCATTCCTCTCTTCTTAATGTCTCTAGCACCATTTACATTCAGGGTTGCTAGACGAACTTCACTCATGACAGAGAGGAGAAAAAAAGCCCCCAAAAAACCACACTCGTTAATGTGGAACATGAGCTTAACTTATTCAACATCATTCTTGAGTTTCTCTACATTCCTCACCAATTTTTTTAAACGATAAACTTCTTTATTTGTGAAGCAACCTTCAGCCATTAAATTCCTCATTTTTTTCAACAAACTGTGTTACATTAGGGAAATACTCTTGTACACACACCCCTCTCTTGTTCTTCATTGACTTAAGGAATAATTTGATCTCTTCAGCATCATAGCTACGAACAGAGAAATCACTCAGAGACAACGCCACACTAGAATCTGATGATTCACCTTCACTTTCTGTTTCATTATCATCGCTTCCAAATAAGTCAGCTTTCTTCACAACTTTCTTATTTTGAGACTTATCACTCATTTTTCTTTTTTGAGGTGTTTTGAACAATTCTGTTCCTGTCTCCATCTCCAATTCCACACAATCAATTCCACTCTTAACCTGATTAACATCAGTCCCAGTAGTAGCACCTTCTCTTTTTTTTATAGGACGTTTTGATTGTTTTACATCAGATATCATATCAACTTTGTCTTTCTTTTCTGAATCTATACCGGTCACATCAACAGATTTTATTCCAGTTAACTTCTTGGAAATCACCACTTCAGTCTCACTATGATGTCACCTTGCACCTCTGAGCTCAGTGAAACTATACCAGCTTCTCTACTCGTGCTTGGATTGGAAACCATGTCCCCTTTATCAGTGACTTTCTTTTCTGAGCAGTTATACGAATTAGGTGACCTGTTTTTCCACAAGAAAAGCACCTGGTTTTAGCAGTTGGTACAAAAATGATGTAATCAAATAAGTTTTAAGTAAGTAGGTTAGGGTTAGAGTTAGGGTAACCCTAACCTAACCCTAACTCTAACTCTAACTCTAACTCTAACCCTAACCCTAACCCTAACCTAACCTAACCTTAAGTTAAGTTAAGTAAGTTTAAGATCCAATTCCTCGTCATCCTGAATTATCATGTATGCAAATCTCCTGAACGACACAATGTTTCAAAAGGGGAGAATCTGTGCTAATCGGGATTTTTTTGATTTGGGATACCAATTTTCCATAGCGTGATAAAGCTTCTGTTATTATTTCGTCACTGAGAAAGGGGGGGACATTAGATAAGGTGACCCTCTTAGAAGGTAGTGAAAGGGACAAACTCGCCACTAATTACAATCCCACGCTCAACTACTTCATTCACCTTTTCAACATTACTAAGAAAAATCACAGTAGCATTATTCATTCTCGATGCGGATAGAATACATCCATGTCCTACAACTTCACCGATCGCTAAACAAATGTCCTCTACACTCACCGCCAACGCCACTTTCACCACATTGCGTCGCGTTAGTGTAGACAAAACCTGTGTAGCTGGGCTCGTCATGCTTCTCCTGGTAAAGACCGGTAGCACGCAGCCCAAACCATACCAAAGAAACAACCACAAACTAACAAACAAACAAACAAAGACAAAAAGGCTGAAAAAACAAATATATTTAGACACAAAAAATCCACTTCACTCACCACGCTCGCAATACACCACTCAAGAGCTCAAACACCACTCAAGCTCAAGAGAGAGAGACAGAGAGAGAGATTTCTAGAGCTGAAACAACTAATCGATTTAATCGATTAAAATCGATTATTAAAATAGTTGTCAACTAATTTAGTCATCGATTAGTTGCTAAATAACTTTTATTTGCCGTAAGCGGCTCATTTCGTGCATATTTCAAATCTGCAGTGACCAAAGTGTGGCAGTAATGAGCCACCGGAGGTTTTACTCAGCCAGTACAGCAGGAGAAGTAGCGAATAGCCAATAGCTGGCCTCGTTTTATGTCACGTGCTTCCCGAACAGCGTCTCTGCAGCATTCAGCGGCATTCAGCGGGATGTGGGAGTACTTTACTTTGAGCCTTCAAAAAAGAAGAGTAACCTGTAAACTCTGCACTACTGAACTGTGTAAGGGGTCATTCACATATCGCGACTTTTGCGCGCTCAAGTTCGTTATTTCCACTGTAGGCACGCGGTATGCGCGCTCATAATGGAAGCGACGCGGACGCGAGCCGCCCGTTTTTCTAGGCGCGTCCGCACCGCATAGAGTTAAAAACATCTCAACTTTTCAGAGAGCCGCAAGCACACCGCGGGTCATGTGACAAGAACTAACCAATCAGCTTCATCCTTTCCCGTAACAACAACGCTGAAAGCTCAGCCAAGATGAAGGAACAGTTGGTCATAGTTGTATATGGATTGCCATTTTGAAATAAATTTAGTAGCAGAGCTACTGCAAGCGATTTTTAGAGCTGCAAATCCATTTATCCTTTGCTGAAATTTCCGCGTCATCAAGGAGAGAGCACGTCATGGTTGCTTAGCAAAGGCAGACGCCTCAGGGGCGCTTCTGCCCGAGCGCTTTGGAAAGAAGGAGAAAGCGGTGCGCCTAGCGTTTTCCGCGCGATTTTAGGCGCGATATGTGAACGGCCCCTAAGACTTTCATTTGTGCAGATTCTCCAGTATAATGTTGTTTGCAAATGTTTAGTCGTAAAAGCTGATAACATTGCTTTTTAACAGTTAACATTTAAAGCTTTACAAACATGTTCTGTGATCAGTTTGTCGTTTACCAGTTCAAAATTCAGTCTTGCAGCTTAATTATGACTGAATGAGAGAGGTAAATGTTTAAATATATTTGAAATGCACTTTTTTCTATGTATTCACTGCTCTTTTTCATACAGCAGGTTTTTTGTGTGTGTTCAAATTTTTTTTCTGGACAACCTTCTGATGGATTTTACTTTAAATTGTGAGTTCCATTCAGGTTTCATGCCATTGGCACTTTATTCGAAAGGATTGTTTACAATTTCACAGCATAAGCTATAAAGCTGTTTCCCAGTAAATAATAAAATGCAATGTACTGCAATTTGATTCTGTTTTATCCTTATTCTTCGTGAAAATATGTTCTTAAAGATTCCTTAATAAGCTTTGTTCAGGATGTTAAACTACTTTAGGAGCTCTAAGGACTGCCATGGTGAAAACATTATTTGAAATCTCCTTGTGAAATTTGCTAGAGTATGGATCAGTGTTTTGATTGCAGAAGAGTTCAACAAAGGATTACTAACACATAATAAAACAACTCCAGGTATATTTTTGATGAGGATATGACAATGCAAAATGGTTAAAATCTCTTAAAAATCTATGCTGAAGGATAAATACCCTTTATTTATAATTTACTTGGGGAAAAATGGGCAAAACTAAAATATAAGTACATAAACCGATTAATCGATTAATCGTAAAAATAATCGACAGATGAATCGATTATCAAAATAATCGTTAGTTGCAGCCCTAGAGATTTCATTCACCTTTATTATACATAGACATAAAAAACATTACAAAACAACTTAAATCAAAACAAATCAAAACATATACCCCAAGCTCAAATTAACATCATATCAAAAATTAATTATCCATTAATTACAACACAAATAATGTTATTAAAACACAACTGTAATTCAAAAGACTCCAAATCATTCATTAGTTGATAATACTTAAATTCAACACTCACTCTTAAAAAAGCTTTAAAAAGAATTACAGCATCTTGATTTGGTCTGTTTTCAATTCTGTTTCTCCTTGTGACATATGTTGCAAATTTTGCTTGTCCAACAATAAAGTTGATCAGCTGCCACTTTATTCTCTGCTTTTGACAATATCTCAATCCTAAAATAAAGGCACTGAGACTGAGTCTGAGCCACTTTCCTCCAGACTACATCTTCAGGCCCAGTTAGCAGCAGAGGTGGGTAGAGTACCCAAAAACTGTACTCAAGTAAAAGTAAAAGTACTTCCAGTAAAATATTTACTCAAGACAGGGGGTGTCTTTTCAAGTAAAAGTACTAGTCTTGAATAGTTACTTGAGTAAGAGTAAAAGAGTATCGGATAAAAAATCTACTCAAGTAGTTAGTTACTAGTTACTTTGGGTCATATATACTGAGCCTATTTTTATTTAGATATATAGATAAAATGTATGTAATGTATGTGTGTGTGTGTATAAATGTATATATTTCATCAGCCTTTACTCCAATTTATGGAATTTATTATAAAACCCTGTCTGTTTACTTAAGTAACAGATATAGGTGTCATGCCATAACATATTTTTTATACGACTGACTTTATATTAAATTTGAATTTAACATTGAAAGTTAATGTGATATAAATATTGCTACTAATCTTTCATTGTTCAGAAAGAGAACAAATAACATTTACATTATTAAAGATCATTTTCACTGACAGTCTAGATTTCAATCACTCTCAGAAACTCCCATTAAAATCACTGAAACTGTTAACACTGTGAAATCAATATCTTAATTAAAGATTCGTACACACATCTGCACTTTGTTGTTTCTGATGAGATAATTCGCCAGAAAGAGGTATTCAGTCAGTGAGCGAATGAAGGAAGCACCGGCATTTTAGCGATGACTCATCAGAACACCTTTGATTGGCCAATGCTTTAATAAGCTCAACAGAATCGTGTGTGATTGGTTATAATGCACAGTGCTGTAAAACGCATCTATCTCTGGCAGCGCCAGCAAGCAATCACAGATCTGAATTTAGCAGCTGATGATATGACTTGCTGAACGTACTCACACCGGTGTGATTGTCTTAAAATTAATAAAATCTTAATCGGCTATTTTTTGTCTTTTGGAAGCTGCATTCAACTTGACTCCCCTCTGTTATAAGCCACACACGTACAACAAACTAATGTCACAGTGGTATCGTGTACTGTAATGTAGCCCAAGTTATTACCTGTTGAACAGTAGACAGCACACGCGGTGTTCATCTAATAAGGATCTCCATCGCAAGCAAATAATAGCCTTTGCAGATTTGCTTTCAATTCAGTACAGTTCCATAGCCACGTTTTCAATGCTCTTTCTGATCTTAAACGTTACAACTCTGAGTGAACCGCTTCAGACGCTCAGCGCGTGCGGCAGGGAACTGAACGACTCATTCAAACTGATTCATGAACCAATTCGCTTGTTTGCCAATTGGTTTGATCAAGCCTTTGATAAGAATTGACTCAAAAGAATGAATCATTCGCGAATGGGCATCGCTCATTGCCCAGAGAAAAGTAGACGGCGCGTTTGGAATAAACTGAAGCATTTATAACATATATTGCATTAAGATAAATTAACGAGAGGAGCGTCGCCCACAGTAACGAAGTAAAAGTACAGATTTTCCCCAAAAAATGTACTCAAGTAAGAGTATAAAGTACCCATCTTTAAATATACTCCGAAAAGTATTAGTTACCCCAAAAAATTACTCAAGTAAATGTAACGAAGTAAATGTAACTCGTTACTACCCACCTCTGGTTAGCAGTCTCTGGATAAACTGCAGGCGAAAAGTTGCAAGTCTACTGAACAGGTGCACCAGACATTGACCTCCTTCTTCCACAGGCAAGAAAAGTATGCTTTGAGGGACCCAGTGAAGCCGATCCCAAAAAAAGTGTACCAGCATTGCTTGTAATCTTGAAATCAGACCAGAAGGAGGGTCTACACATACCAACCTGTGCCACAATGTTGAAGCAGCCAAGTTTTTAATTATTAAAACACGTCCTCTAAAAGAAAGTTGTGGATGAATCCACTTCCATTTTTTTAACCTACCCTCTATTTTTTCAACCACCCCAAACCAGTTCTTTTCTTGTGTGAAAGCATCTCCAATAATGTCAATGTCAATGTCACCTTTATTTATATAGCGCTTTAAACAAAATACATTGCGTCAAAGCAACTGAACAACATTCATTAGGAAAACAGTGTCAATAATGCAAAAATGAGAGTTAAAGGCAGTTCATCATTGGATTCAGTTATGTCATCTCTGTTCAGTTAAATAGTGTCTGTGCATTTATTTGCAATCAAGTCAACGATATCGCTGTAGATGAAGTGTCCCCAACTAAGCAAGCCAGAGGCGACAGCGGCAAGGAACCGAAACTCCATCGGTGACAGAATGGAGAAAAAAACCTTGGGAGAAACCAGGCTCAGTTGGGGGGGCCAGTTCTCCTCTGACCAGACGAAACCAGTAGTTCAATTCCAGACTGCAGCAAAGTCAGATTGTGCAGAAGAATCATCTGTTTCCTGTGGTCTTGTCCTGGTGCTCCTCAGAGACAAGGTCTTTACAGGGGATCTGTATCTGGGGCTCTAGTTGTCCTGGTCTCCGCTGTCTTTCAGGGATGTAGAGGTCCTTTCTAGGTGCTGATCCACCATCTGGTCTGGATACGTACTGGATCCGGGTGACTGCAGTGACCCTCTGATCTGGACACAGACTGGATCTGGTGGCCACGGTGACCTCGGAACAAGAGAGAAACAGACAAATATTAGCGTAGATGCCATTCTTCTAATGATGTAGCAAGTACATAGGTTGTTATGGGAAGTGTTTCCGGTTCCGGTTTACCCAATTAATGTAGCCTAAAAATCCTTTAACGGATTTGGATAATAAAAGCATATTAGTATGTTATGTGTATGCCAGGTTAAAGAGATGGGTCTTTAATCTAGATTTAAACTGCAAGAGTGTGTCTGCCTCCCGAACAATGTTAGGTAGGTTATTCCAGAGTTTGGGCGCCAAATAGGAAAAGGATCTGCCGCCTGCAGTTGATTTTGATATTCTAGGTATTATCAAATTGCCTGAGTTTTGAGAACGTAGCGGACGTAGAAGATTATAATGTAAAAGGAGCTCATTCAAATACTGAGGTGCTAAACCATTCAGGGCTTTATAAGTAATAAGCAATATTTTAAAATCTATGCGATGCTTGATAGGGAGCCAGTGCAGTGTTGACAGGACCGGGCTAATATGGTCATACTTCCTGGTTCTAGTAAGAACTCTTGCTGCTGCATTTTGGACTAGCTGTAGTTTGTGTACTAAGCGTGCAGAACAACCACCCAATAAAGCATTACAATAATCTAACCTTGAGGTCATAAATGCATGGATTAACATTTCTGCATTTGACATTGAGAGCATAGGCCGTAATAAATAAACACACCTAGATATTTAAGACCTCCTTTTTTCCAAGTTAACCCACCAGGTAATAAAGGTGGCCCCTTCTCCCATTTTCCAACAATTAAGGCATCACTCTTACTCCAATTTATTTTAGCAGCAGATACATTTCCAAACTCTTGAATTATTTTTACCAGAGTATTTATGTCATTCTGCCCATTGACCATTATCATTACGTCATCAGCATAAGCTGATATCTGGTGTTGCAGATTAACATTAGGTAACAGTAAACCTTCTATATTAGACCGTAATTTGTTTAATAATGGTTCGATTGCTAAGGAGTAAAGCATTCCAGAGAGTGCACAACCTTGTCTGATCCCCCTGTTAACACTAAAAGGGGCAGACAAACCATTGATTTTTAGCATACTTTCAATGTCTTTATATAACACTTTGATTACTCCAATTAAACCTGGGCCAAAACCAAAAACTTCAAGGGTGTTCCAAAGATATTGGTGCTCAACCCTATCGAAAGCTTTTTCTTGATCAATGGAGATGAGTCCTAAATTAATGCCCAAAAGGCCAGCAACCTCCATTACATCTCGAACAAGAAATATGTTATCAGAAATAGACCTGCCAGGCACACAATACGTCTGGTCCGGATGTATAATGTCCCCCATCACTTCTCTTAATCTATTTGCCAGAGTTTTAGAAAAAAAATTCAGACTGGAGCACAACAAGCTCACTGGTCTCCAGTTCTTAATTTCCTGAAGGTCACCTTTCTTGGGTAGGAGAGTGATCACAGCTCTCCTGCAGCTCACTGGTAAAAGACCTTCAGCTATGCTCTCATTGAGAACATCCAAAAAAATCCTCACCCAACACCTCCCAAAAGGCTTTATAAAACTCATAAAAAAACTATAAAATTGGGAGCCCATCAATTCCTGGAGCTTTTCCACTCTCCATAATCTGCAGTGCTTTCCATAGCTCTCGTGCACACAAGGGCTTCTCTAGTGCCTCCTTTGACTTTTTTGGAAGCTTCGGTAAACTTTGATAAAAACCGGAAGACATTTCCTCATCATCTTTATATTCACTCCCATACAGATCCTTATAGAACCTTACAGCCCTTTGTCTTATTTCAGACAGCACTGTAAGCTCTTGCCCTTTCTCTGACTGCAAGGTGTGAATCTATCTACTCTGGCCGTTCTTTCTTTCCAAATTAAAAAAGAATTTGGATAGGGCATCCATTTGTGTTAAATTTTGAAGGCGTGACCTAACCAATGCACCTTTTGCTTTCACGCCTAGCAGGTTTGCAAGAACCATCTTTTTGGACTTGAGAACATCAACACCAATTTGTGTTGGAGAGGTTTCTCCAGTGGACTCCAATATTGTTTGCACCTCTACAATTTCCTCTTCAAGTTCTTTCATTTTTGTGTGATATTTTTAGAGACATTGAGAGTATACTGTTGACAAAATAACTTGGTTTCAACTTTTCCAACATCCCACCATTGTTTTAAATTTGTAAAACACTTTTTCTTTGATTTAAATTCCTTCCAAAAAAAGCGAAAAAACCTCTTTAAACTTTGCATCACTCAACAAAGATACATTAAAATGCCAATAGGCACTCTTTGACCTTATATTTGATATCAACACTTTACAAATAACTCTAGCTTGATCAGAAAACCCAGGACTAATTACACAGCTTTTGACAATATTGAAATGATGTTTAAAACAGTAGAGTCTATCTAATCTGGCCAAAGAGATAAAATTCTCTTGAGTATGCAACCATGTATATTGTTTATCATCTCTGTTTAAACGTCTCCATATATCACACAGTTTATGGGTTTCAATCAAGGTGTGTATGGTACGACTGGAGGCTGCATGGGGTTCAGCGTGATTTTGATCTAATACACAATACTCAGTACAATTAAAATCCCCACCTAAAAACACATTTTCATCTGAATTACAGCTCTGCAAAATTTCATTAAGATCATTAAGAAAACTAACTCTCTCATTACCATTATTAGGAGCATATACATTAATAAACAACACATTAAAATTTTCAAACTGTGCACGTACAAAAATTAGTCTACCAGCTATTTCTTGCTTCACTTCAAAAGAAACAGGAGTGAAAAGTGTAGCAAAAAGCACAGCTACCCCTCCTCTAGAAGAGCTCATGTGAGAGCACACCCCCACCCCTTCCCATTCTCTCCTCCAATCAATTTCATTTAACACATCACTGTGCGTCTCCTGAATAAACATCACATCAATTTTCTTTTGTCTTAATAATTCAAATAACAATGCCCTTTTATAAGCAACTCATGCACCATTCATTTTAAGAGAGCCTATTCTCACCACGCTCATAAAGAAGAATGAGAGAAGGATTACACACAAGGCAGCTTTCAGCATGTAAATGCAGAGAGAACTACATTGTTTCAAACCCATCCTCTGCCTGAGGTTCTGATCTTAGTTTAGCAATAATTTTCCTTAATCTATATATTTCTTGAACGTGAACTTTTCTTCACCCTCACTCCTCATCAACATCACAACAGAATCAACAAACATTTTACGATCAGGAAAAGAGTCTGTAACCTGCACATTTTTTGATCTTTGTAGAAAAGATTTGACTTTATCAAAAGAATAGTCACTACATGTATTCCTTCTACTCTTAATTTCTTAATTTAATCAGAATCTTCAACAGGACTACTTTCAACATTATCACAGTCATCAACCTGTGTTTCAGACCATTGTTTTGACTTTTCATTCCTCATCTTTTCTTTATTTCTTTTTCTTTTAACAGGGGGTGTCTTAAACAGTGCGTCATCGCCCACATAATCTGTATTAATTTCTTCTTCAGTCACCCGTTTAGCTGCTTTGACAGCTGTACAAAGGTTCAAGGATGGAAAGGAAGAGGACGAGGGGGTCGGCTTGACTGCTGACGCTTTTATTAATCAAAAGAGTTATCTCAACGGTGACACTCACACTAGCAACAACAAAAACTATCAACACTTCAGGGTTTGCGGCTTCCGGCTCGTGCGTTCGTCAGCAGTCCTTCTCTCTCTCAACTACTCCGGTTTCCCCTGGCGTTAAATAGTTCAAGTTCGTTCATGTTTGTTTATTTATAAAGCACCACTTAACACAGTCACCCCGACTGACCAATGTGCTGTACAAAATAAAATGCATGACATATAAAAATAAAGCAGATAGAATTTGACAACACTAGAATATGTTACATGCCAGTCCAAGTAAAGGAATGTATAGCTTCCATTGAGCATTTGATGGTACATAATATTTAAAGACACCAAGTGTGAAAATTACATTCCAGTAGACCGTATGTCTAGCACTTTATCACAAATATTATGTTTTCACACACGACTACCTGTAACTAATGAACGTGATAAGAACTATCCCTGTCAATCCAAAAAGGCAAGGGAGAACAGATGCGTTTTTAAAAGAGATTTAAAAATATCTAGTGAAGGAGCAGTTCTGATGTGGCTTGGTAGGTTGTTCCACAATCTCGGGCCTGAAAAAAAAAAAGAAAAAGCTCTGTCACCTCTGCGTTTAAGTCTGGATGAAGGGATCTTGAGCAGCTTTTGATTTCTAGAGCGGAGCTCTCGAGTGGGATTGTATGGGGAGATGAGTTCAGATAGATAGCTTGGGGCCAGATCGTGCACACATTTGTAAACAAATAAAGGCCCGGTTTCACAGACAGGGCTTAGACTAAGCAAGGATTAGACCATAGATCAATTAGGACATTTAAGTAATTTTTATAAACATGCTTTGAAAAAAACATTACCGATGTGCATCTTAAAACTAAAAAGGCACTGATATATTTTTAAGATCAGTCAGTGCAAGTTTATTTCAGTGGAAACAGCTCAGACTTACATTTTAGTCTAGGACTAGTCTTAAGCCCTGTCTGTGAAACCAGGGGAAAATTATTTTAAAATTTACTCGGTACTGAATTGGTAACCAGTGAAGGGCTCGGAGTAGAGGGGTGGAGTGGTCATGTTTACGGCCATTTTTTAGAAATTTCGCAGCAGCATTTTGGACTAATTGAAGCCGATCTAGTTGCATTTTTGAAACACCGCTATATAAAGAATTACAGTAGTCCAGCCGTGAAATAATAAAGGCGTGGACTACTTTCTCGAGCAAGCTAACAGGCAATGCGTGTTTGATTTTTGATTACTGACGGAGCTGGAAAAAACTTGACACAACTACTGAGGAGATGTGTTTGTCTAGAGTGAGCTGACAGTCCAACAAAACACCAAGATTTTTAACATATTTTGTTTTGGTGAACTGCCAGGTCATCTAGAATAGAGGTATTAATTTTGGAGACATTTGAGGAGTTAAACACAATAACCTCTGTCTTTGAGTTGTTAAGGGATAAAAAATTATTTGCCAGCCAGATTTTAATCTCGTCGAGGCAGGAAAATACCGAAGTGACAGAAAGGGGATTGTCTCTTTTTATAGGTAGGTAGATTTGGGTATCATCAGCATAGAGATGATATTGAACTCCATGCTTTCTCATAATCGATCCTAGCGGCAACATATAGAGGGAGAAAAGCAGAGGGGATAAGATCGAACCCTGAGGGAGGCCAAATTCGAGACGCGCAGCAGAGGAGGAGTAATTTCCAATTTTTATTGAGAAGTAGCGGTCAGTTAGGTAAGATTTGAACCACTCCAGGGCATAACCATTTAACCCCACTAGGGATTTTAGTCTCCATAGAAGCACCTGATGATCAATGGTGTCGAAGGCAGCTGTTAGGTCTAGGAGAACTAAGATTAAGGAGTCCCCTGAGTCAGTGGTAACTAAAATATCATTAAAAACTCTCAGTAAAGCTGATTCAGTGCTATGGAGAGGTTTAAAGCCAGACTGAAAGCATTCAGGAATGTGGTTAGTGCTGAGGAATAACTGAAGTTGAGTTAAGACCAGCTTTTCTAACACCTTAGAAACAAATGGGAGCACAGAAATTGGCCGGAAATTATTTAACACAGACGTGTCCAATGAAGGTTTTTTGAGGAGAGGGGTGCAACTGCCCCTATCAGAGCGGTAGGAACCATACCAGTAGCTAAGGATTTATTTATGAAAATGAGTAATGTAGGGCAAATTGACTCTGTGATCAGTTTGAGGTAGCGTGGATGTATCTCGTCATGTACTCTCTCCACGCCAATTACCAAAACAAGAGACAGGTGTTGATTATTTCCGTTTAACCCGCTCACTCACCGTTCGTCTCCCGACTCTCTCTCCCGCTGCAGGCTTCGCTAAACCACGCCTCCGCCTTCACATACCCCCACCGCCCGACTCAGGCCGGGGAGCCATCAAGCAACTCGTCAACCCGCGGCATTGGATACGCGTCGAATTTCGACACAGCATTCACCTTGCGGTAATCCACACAGAAACGGACTGAGCCGTCCATTTTCGGAACTAAAACTATCGGGCTTGCCCAGTTACTGTTGGATTCTACTATTACCCCCATTTCAAGCACTGTAATGATAAAAGGACGACTGACGCGCACAAATAAAAAGCAAAGCACAAACTAAAACCCAGGCCTGTTCCTCTCTCGTCCTTCACTGTCATCGCTCCTGTTTTATATCCTTCCATCTCCTCCGTGGGACTCGAGACCGGTGGGTCGAACAGGTGTCGTTCATCTCCAATCACTCCACCGGGCCCGCTCCTGTTCCCACGTCTCTCGGCCCCGCCCCACTCGTCACAACAGCATCTATCATCGTTTCCTCCTCTATCACCTCGGGTTCTCCCTCCCCAGCAGTACTAAAAAGATTTGTCGTCTAAAAGAGACTACGTGTTTAAGTAAAGGGGATTTACAGCCTAGCGGAACTTTCCTCATTTGTGAAACAATTTTTCCATCTCTAGACAATTCCGAATAAATCATTATCTTTTTGTTGGTTGGACTAAAGGAATTACTGGAGTAAACGTATCCTGAATAGAAATTCCATTTTCCACCACCTTGTTTACTTTCTCAACGTTATCCAAAAAGATCACCACAGCACTATTCATTTGAGAGGCAGACATTATACTGTCGTGTCCAACAATCTGTCCGACCGCTAAACAGCAGTCTTCAACTGAGCAATTCATTACCGGCGCGATCTTGATTCCATGCCGGCGAGAAAGCCGCTCATAACTCTCGCGCTCTGAAGACGCCATTGTCAACCAGCAGGCGCTGGGAGACCGCGCTTCCTGAACACCTTACGCAAACCTAAGTTAAACTCTGGCAGACAGAAGCAAAAGTAGCTTAGAAAAAAGGAAAAGAAACTCAGTCTCACCAAAGAACTTTCACCCACACGCTCCGCTCGCTCGCTCGCTCACTCAGCAGACGCCAACGCATGCGCATGCGCGCGAGAGAGAGAGAGAGAGAGAGAGAGAGAGAGACAGAGAGACACAGAGAGAGACAGAGAGAGAGACAGAAATGTCTCTGAATGAATTAAAAAATGAATTAAATTAAATTAAAAATGCAGGAAGAACTGCCTTTCTTGAAATCTGAACTTCGAAAGAAAGATGAACTTATAAACAACACGAAGGAACAACTGCTTCATGATTTATCTTCCAAAGGATCTCATGCTAAACACGTGACCTGTCTAGACAGTCAGCAATCAGCTGCAGTGGACGAGCCTCAGTCTTCATCAGCTCCTCACAGCGCCGCTCCACACAACTCCAGCCAAGCAGAAGCCGAAAATATATCAACGAGAAACTCTTGTTTCCAAAAATGAAAGCACAGAAAATGTGGTGCCCGAACACTAGCAAGGCTCTTCAGATCTTATCTGATAAAAATCTGAACGAAACGTACAAGCACATCATAATCCACACAGGGACAAACGATCTACGAGCAGCGAAGGGCAACGTGGCTCATGTGCTCCGAGAGCTGGCCATCAGAGCCTCAGAACGCTTCCCAGAAGCTCAGATAACTCTGTCCACGTTACTACCATGGACTGATGTGCCCTTTCATCGCCATCACAGCATCAGAGCTACGACGCAGCAACCCAACAGCCACAGAACCCTGCAGCCGCCAAACTCAATCAGATAAGACACCTGCTCAACGTCATCTGCTCCAAACTTGTCAAATAATGTACAAGAGTAATATACACACACACTTCTCTATATCTATCTATGAAATCATTTAAAATTAGCTGTTGGAATATACAGGGTTTACATTCTTCAACTTTCGGGAACAAGACTGCAGACCAAGACTTACTTAATAATATAAAAGACAAAGACATTGTAATATTTCATGAGACATGGTGTCGGAGTAATGAGAGCTTACACTGTCCAAGAGGATACAGAGAAATCACTGTGCTCTCTCTAAAAAACTCCCAAATTAAATTTGGTCGTGATTCAGGTGGCATACTTATATGGCACAAAGATCATCTAAAACACCTGATTAAAACAGTCAAGACTGAAAAATCCCTGATTTGGCTTTAAATCAAATCTATCCTGCCACAGAGTAATCTCTACCTCTGTGCTGTTTATATTCCTCCTCATGATTCTCCCTTCTACCAAGACGACAGCTTTCTCCAGCTGCAAAGAGACGTCCTGCACTTTCAGTCCAAAGGAAATATTCTTGTATGTGGTGACCTAAACGCAAGGACTGGGAGAGAAATTGATTATGTAAGCACCACAGATAATTCTCACATTTTTGGGGACATTGTATCTCAGTCAATACCAGTCATTACTCTGAGAACCAGTTATGACAATGTAATCAACATAAATGGGAAGCAGATGTTAAAGCTTTGTAAAAGTCTAGGGCTGTTTATCATAAATGGCAGAACCAGGGGAGATTCTTTTGGTAGATTCACCTATTGCTCCACATTAGGAGCCAGCGTAGTTGATTACTCAATTACAGACATTGACCCAAATTTTATTAACGCCTTTACAGACAGACCTCAACTTCCCATTTCTGACCACTGTCAAACAGTCCTTTACCTGAAACAGTCCTGTGACAGGGTCAGATCTCCCCTCAAACATGAAAAACTCTTCCCCTTAAAACCAAAACTCAACTGGAACCAATCTAACGCTGAACAATTCAAAGAAAACATGAGTAGCTCTGTTATACTAAAAATACTGGATGACTTTTTGTCCTCAGATTTCACTCCAGATACTAATGGAATAAACTCAGCAACATCCAAACTTAATTACATATTTCAAACTTTGGCCACTATATCTAACATTAAAGGAGCATTGCGTAGGGTCTGAAATTTCGAACCGTTACTGACACCAGTGGCCGTTAGAGGAACTGCAGCCAGTCTCATGCTCGTTCTCAGTGCGCACGCTCTTTTATTTTTTTAACTAATGAGGAGTGTCCGTGGGTGTCTGAATTGTTCTGGAGGCTGGTCGCTTCTTTCCATATCCGCAGAGTCCATTTGAAAACACTATTGCCGCTGATTACTATAATGGCTGGCGTGCTATACGGTTGTAAGCCCAAGTAGACGAGAACGCGCATGACGTCACATTTTGTGAATTTTCGCGCCAATTCAGGCCCGACTCCTCCACACACAATTGAAACTACAGGCTGATAGAGGCAACCGTGGTGGACAGTCGAGGTGTCATTCTTTTTTTTTTTACATCATGGTTGGCTCATACATGTGTAGCGGGTAGGATGTAGGCAGCGGGAATTGCACCTTGATTGAATCAGGTGGGTAGGATGTAGTTAGCGGGAATTGCACCTTGATTGAATCAGGTGGTGGGCGTTTGGTGGTGCACATTTAAATCCAGCTAGCTGGCGGTTTCTTTAGTTGGTGTTTTGCTACAGATCTTGGTCCCTTGGACTCTTGGTTGGTATTACAAGTCGATCTTGACCTGGTGTTTGTGCGGCTATTCAGTGCCGTCTTCACGAGCCCCTACCAGTTACGGATTGCGTTTGTGTGTTTCAATGAAAATCACTGGTTTAGAGTATGACCACTACAAGTTTGCAGAGTGCTGTTTGTCGTGCTGAGAATGTAAGTTCACTGGCTTCTTTTTCTACATCTTTGTCACGGAGCGCTTGTTCATATGTGTGTAGTTGTGTTGATTTGCCATATCTGTATTATTATTTTAGTATTCAGTCGTGTGTGTGTGTGTGTGTGGGAGGGAGGACCACTGTATTGTGTGTTGTATGTTTCATGTTTTCTTTGGCCATTGGGCTGGTGCAATATTCTGGGGGGGGGGGGGGTGGGGGGGTGGGGGGGGGGGATAACAATTTTGTTGTGTGGTCACTGGGTTGCTGAGTGTAAATTATTTTTTGTTTTTCTATGCATGTGATTTTGTGATGTGCCTTATTTACTCTGTGTTTGTTGATTTTGAGTTTTTGCTGAATTTGTTATTCATTTACACATCTTGATTTTGCACTTTGTTGTACCTTTCCCTGAATTGTCGACCAGAGGCCTAATGTTTGTTGTTTTTCAAGTGTGTCTAATTTAAGGAAAAAAAAAAAAATTGTTTATTTTTATATTACTTCAGTCCCTCTCTCTCCTTTTATTTCCCTTTATTGGGATAGCCTGCTTGTGAACATCTAAAATTCAGATTGTTGGTTGATTTATCCAACGAGGCCTCCTAGGGGTTACACATGTACAAATGATAACTCTATCTTAAAGATTTTTTTAAAGTAAAAACCTCTACATAGCTCCTTTAAACAACCAAACAAACATAATAAACAAACCAAAAATTAAAAAGAATATGTGGTTTGATAATGAATGCAAATGTCTCAGAAAAGACATTCGACGACTTGCTAACAAAAAGCATAAAGATCCGGCCAATCAGACGATACGCCTCGCCTACTCCAGCTGCTTAAAAAATTATAAAAAATAATTTGTAACAAAAGAGATCAATATTTTGAAGCTAAATTTGATGAAATCGATCAATCAATAGACCAAAACAATTTCTGGAATCTCTTTAAAAAAATTTGAAAGCCCCAAATCAGACACATTCCTCCAGAGCGGCACAGTCTGGAGCTCTTACTTTAAAACTCTTTACCAAACACTAGAACCAGACCTCAACCAGCCCCAAACTAAAACACAGAGAAAACTAGACGATCTGAAGAAAACTATCAAAAATGACCAAAACCCACTGGACATGATTATACCAACATCAGAAATATGGTGGTGCTAGCGCAGTGGATAAGACACATGTCTTTGGTGTGAGAGACCCGGGTTCGAATCCACTGTGAGACACCAATGTGTCCCTGAGCAAGACACTTAACCCCTAGTTGCTCCAGAGGTGTGCGACCTCTGACATATGTGGCAATTGTAAGTCACTTTGGATAAAAGCGTCAGCTAAGTGAATAAATGTAAATGTAAATATCAGAGCACATTAAACACCTCAAATTAAAGAAGGCATGTGGACAGGACAACATCAGTAATAAGATGCTCAAACTCAGCAGTCCTTCCATAACTCAAGCTCTGGCTAAATTATTCAATCTGATCTTATGGTCTGGTGACTTCCCTGAGGCCTGGTCTGAAGGACTGATCACACCCATATATAAGAAAGGAGGTAAACTGGATCCCAGTAATTACCGTGGCATCTGTGTGGGCAGTAATCTAGCTAAGCTCTTCTGTAATATAATAAACAGCCGCATAGTGACATTCCTCACAAGACACAACATCCTAAATAAATCCTGGAAAAACATTCGATATTATAGAATCCATGTATAAAAACAGTAAATGCGCGGTCAAGATTGTGAATCTGAGAACAGAGTTCAGCAGGGTCGTGGAGTGAGGCAGGGGTGCAGTCTGAGCCCAACACTGTTTAACATCTACATCAACGAGCTGCTCCGACAGCATCCCAGGCCTCGCTCTACACGACTCTGAAGTCAAGTGCCTGCTGTATGCAGAAGACCTGGTTCTGCTGTCTCCCACAGCTGAGGGTCTCCAGCACAGCCTGGTCCTGCTGGAACAGTACTGTGAGGAGTGGGCACTGACGCTCAACCTGAACAAAACCAGGGTCATGGTGTTCCAGAAGAAGGCCAGGTCTCAGGGAAGCAGATATCAGTTCAGTTACGGAGGAGAAGTCCTGGAGCACAGCAGCAGCGACACTTCCCTGGGCATCCAGATCTCAGCATCAGGGGGCTTCAGTCTGGCCGTCAAGGCCCTCAATGAGAAGGCACGGAGGGCATTTTATGCCATTAAAGCACGGTTTGGCCATTTAAAATTAACAATTAGAACATGGATTAAATTATATCAGGCAATCATCAAACCAATCCTACTGTACGGGAGTGAAATTTGGGGACCAATATTAAAATTTGAAAACTGGGACAAAAGTCTCTCTAGAGAGAGAGAGAGAGGGAGAGAGCGAGAGAGAGAGAGAGAGAGCGAGAGAGAGAGAGAGAGAGAGAGAGAGAGACACTGTAACAACACTGAAGACACATGCAGTGAACGGGTGGATGGGGGGGTGGTAATAAAGTGTGTTTCTGAATGAGCTTGAAGACAGTGTGAAAAGATAATGCTATAGCATTTAAAAGGCTTTTGAGAAAAGGTTTATTAATACAAAAACCAATTCACCCAAAAAACATCCAGGTCAATGAATCATTACCATTAAACACTAATAATAACACATGAATGAAACAGGCACAGGATATGATTCATCTTCACAGTGGTAAAGTCCAAATCGAACAGCATGCAACACAAGTTTGACTTTACAGAACGCAAAACTACAATTTGGTCCAACAGATTTCAAACTACTGCCAATTAAAACGGACTAACTTTAACATATTATAAAACTGCGATGTCCAGTTCGACTAACTTCCTCTACTGGGTTACATAAGTGTATCAGGAGCCTAAAGGAACAGTTCACCCGAAATGCAAATGCTCTCATCTTCTACTCACCCTCATGTCATTCTGAACCTCACAAACACAGAAGAAGAGCTGTTTTTATCTGTATAATGAACGTCAGTGTGGCCCAAAACTACTCGGCACATATTTATATAATATCTTCTGTTGAGTTCCTCACAGAATAGAAATGCATACAGGTTTGGAACAGCAGAGTGAGAGTAAATAATGGAAGGGTTGTCATCTTGGGGTGGACTGTCCCTTTAAGAGCAGAGTCTCTGAGTACACAGTCAGATCAAGCCAGCAGCTGCACTAATGAAACTAATAATACAATACTGTCCTCTACTGGTTAGGACAAGAACTCATTCAGTACACTAACTGCAGAGAGAAACACACCTCCAACAAGGGCTCAGTTGAACCGCTTCTTAAAAGCATAGAATAATACAAAACACACCAAGAGAAAAGCTTATTCCTCTGCTCTGAATTAGCTGACACTCACGAATCTCACCTTAATGATTCAATTTCAGTATGTTCTACCCTAAAAGCTTCGGACAAGACTCACCTTATGTATCTATATCAGACTGCTCTGTTCCAGTGGCACAAATCTGCTCCGCAAACTGTACTATATAAACAAAATCAGTTATAGCATTTGAATTAATTATAGATTGGCAGTATAGATTTATGTATTTTGACAGCTATGAATGTGTA
This sequence comes from Carassius carassius, assembly GCF_963082965.1. Classification (NCBI taxonomy): domain Eukaryota; kingdom Metazoa; phylum Chordata; class Actinopteri; order Cypriniformes; family Cyprinidae; genus Carassius; species Carassius carassius. Next base: position 2,615,251 of record NC_081800.1, on the reverse strand, counting down.
TGGAAATATTTTATTTAATATATGACTCCGTTTAAATAAGTAAATCACCACAATTACACCAACAGGAACTTTGGCATGACCAACATTAGTGTATGCAGAATAATATATACATATATATATATATATATATATATATGATAATAGCCCTGAATCCCAATCTATTTCTTTCTTTGTGTAAGCTCAAGCACTGATTTTTGGTGGTGTTCAGCTGGGGATCCATATGTTCCTCACATCAGTTTTCCAAGAGCGAGCGCTGTAGAGCTTCCTGGATCATGGCTTGCTCGTCTGTAGAGTAGTCCTAAAAGATACAACAAAGATGTATTTACTCCTGATTACAGTCTCAGCTCAGTCCACCGCCCACCAATCACACTCAGTCTCGACTGAGAAGGCATCTATTTGCACTTTATATGGAAGGCATTTATAATCTAAACATTAAGTGGTTGTTTTTTTCCATGAAAACTCTTGCTTGAGTTTGCTTTTATAACGCTTTTATTTATTTGTGTGTGTGTGTGTGTGTGTGTGTACAAAAAAGCAAACAGCAAGATTGATCCATGTTATAGCTAAAAAAACAAAGGAATGATTTATATTCTTGAATAGCTAGACATTAAATCTGAACAAGATCTCTTTGGTCAACACTACGACAGGTTTGTTGAGTTTCTTTGGACACTGGGAAACCAGAGCATGGTAATGTTGTGATGTACTTACCACAAAGGTGTCATAGGAGAAAGCATGTCTCATTCGGATGTGTTGAAAGAAGTCAGTGCTCCTGTAATTAGGGTCGCCCCAGGGCATTGAGGCACATATCGGACACACCTGCAGGAGTGGAGACAAGGGTACTATTAATACTAAGAGTGTGTGATATAGCAGAAACAATGCTGATATGTGTACCTTTTTAGTCATATTCAATATATAGCTATATGTAGATTTTCACAGAAAGGCTTAAAAAAGTGACTTTCACGACTTGGCCACTTCTAGGAATTTTCACCTGCTCTCCGTGTTAGTAATCAAGAAGCTCAGAAATGGCCCTTTCACTCTGGTATACTGTACACACACACACACAGACACACACACACACCCACACACACAGCTCAGAGCGCGGTCGAGGAGCTGCACCAGGAGCCTCACCACGGGACGCGGGTCGTGTGCGTGTCTCGAGGTGCAGTGCTCCACCAGACCGTCCTGGTCAAAGTGCTGTCTGCTGCAGAAGGGACAGGCGAACGTGTACCGGTTCGGCACGGAGCTGAAGGAACAGGAAACCAGGGTGGACAAGGCAAGATTAAGGACACTTCTGATTCATTTAACTGCAACTATTTTCTTATTCAAGATGGAATTAGGATCTGATCATGGCTTTGATCGAGTGACTTTTGGTGTAATTTAATGTGATGTTTGAAGTTAATGTCTTTTTCATACTTTGAAGAAAATGTGTAAATAACAGATACGTTACCTGACAGTGGAAGGCTGGTTCTTTGAAATGGCCTTCATACCTTCCTTGATAAAGTCTTGATATTTAGAGCAAGCCCCTGTGTGGCTTCTCATGTCAGACAAAAGAACCTGGTGGAGAGTAGATTAAACACCTTAGATCACGACAAACTCATTTATTTGTTTGTATTTGTCATGTCAAATTTCAAAATTATATATTATGCAACTGTAATTGTAGTGTGAATGCATTATGACACCTCTGAGCAGTCTGTGTAAATACATCTAAATGACACTTAATTCTGTTATTAATAACTCTTCCTCATGTCGTTCCAAACCCATCAGACCTTCGTTCATCTTCAGAACAAATTAAGATATGTTTGATGAAATCAGAGAGCTCTCAGACCCTCCCATAGACAGCAACACAGCTGAAATGTTCCCAGGCCCAGAAACACAGTAAATGCATCGGTAAAACAGTCCATGTGACATCAGTGGCTCAACTTCAGTTTTGCAGAGCTACGAGAATACTTTTTGAATACTTTTAGAAAAAAATAAAAGAATTATTCAACAATTCTTCTCCAGAGAGTTACGTCTTCTGCCATCCGAGTATCCAAGAACATAATCTGCGCAGTCAAGCGTTGTTTACGTTTGGGGGAAGTGTGTGCATGCATTGTGATACTCTCTAAATCGGTGGAAAACTGTAACTCAGTGGAGAAGAATTGCTGAATAAAGCCATTATATTTTTCTTCTTTGTGCAAAAAAGTATTCTTGTAGCTTCACAAAATTGTACTTGAGCCACTGATGTCACATGGACTATTTTACTGATGTCTTATACTTTGTTTATTAGAGTTGTGTTTCTGTCTTTGGGAGGGTCAGAGAGCTCTCAGATTTCATCAAACATATCTTAATTTGTTCTGAAGATGAACGAAGGTCTTAAGGGTTTGGAACGACATGAGGATGAGTAATTAATGACTGAATTATCATTTTTGGGTGAACTATCCCTTTAAGAAGCAGTTCATGTGCCACTTCTGCAGTGTAAAGATGGCTTTTGTTCAGGTTTCTGGACTGTTAACAGCCTTACAATGCCCAATTATTCGAATCGAATGTATTGATAAGATGACAGATACATTTGTTAGGGTTAGAAAACAAAATGCCCTTATAAAAAAGGTAAAAATGCCCTAAAATCAATTTAGTGGAGCAAATGCTGCCCCTACAGAAAAAGTATATTTCTGTGACTACTGTGAACTAATGACCACACACACACAGAATATGAAGCTCTCTGGGGGTCAGTTGTCCATAACAGGACTAAATCAACCAAAACACAAGCACAAACACACACACAGAAAGATACTGACTGGCAAAATCCCCCAAAAATATGAAGATACTTTTTTTTTTGTCAAGTTCACACTCCTAATTCTCACTAGTATCTTCAATATTCCCTGCACAGCCATTCAAGTTTGTTTTCTATTATCCCTGCATCTGTTATTATTGTACAGTGTATTTCACATGTCCCTAACGACTGCTTGATTGATTATATATCGGTCTGACGGTCTCTTCCTGACTAAGTGGGTGGAATAACACTTATAAATACCACTGCACAGTATTTAAATATAACTTAAACAGTTGAACCACACACCTCATTTTTACAGCCTTTGCACTTTCCGATTGATCTTTTCATCTCATTTTGTATATCCTCTGCTTTTTTCCACTTGTGTAGGTCAGACCTGCAGACTGCACACACAGGTTTCTGAGGCCGCAAGCACTCCTTAAGACAGCTCTCACAGAATCTGGCCAAAACAAAAAGGAGATCTTTTCACTAAAATATAGAAGACATATAACACACACACACACACACACACACATATATATATAGTAGGACTTTTTTGTCCCTTGATCAAATATGCACATTTGGCTACACACACACACGTGCACCTGAAGTCAGATTTTCCCCAGATTGAAGTAATAATCTACTCCATTATGTATTTCAATGCATCTCATCCAGGTAGGCTGTCAATAACGTATCATGGTATTTCTCTTGTAATCAGTTATACTGGTGTTATGATTGTCAGTAATGTACGAGCTTTAAAATTCATCCAAAAAGTATTCATAGAAGGACAATATGTTGTAGTTTGTTCCAAATGAAAGGCATGATTAAGCGAGCACTACAACTCCCAGCATGCCGCACTGCACAAGTTTTGTACACAAGCAAAACTGAAAGTAACCAATTTCTCTTTTGAGAAATGCTCAACACAATTGCATTCATTAATGGTTATTCGACACGGTCATGTAGAGATTTAATTACAAGGCATGGAGGATGCGCGTCGGTTTCACGTGATGACTTGATTAACATGAAACTAATCAACATGTCAAACGAGAAGTTACTGCTGCGAGGCTCGAGCCCGCGAGGATACTCACGTGTGTCCGCAATCTGTGGTCATCGGAGAGATAAATATCTCCAGACACACGGGGCAGAGGTAGTCCTCGTATTCCGCATCGATCACATCGGTTTGGGGCTGTGTTGTGAGCATAGCCATGTCTGCTGCGCTGGGTTCCGTCTTCTTGAACTCTAACAAGGGAGGAGCAACTACTCAGCTGATCTCGTGCACACGCGTGAGGAAATACAGCAGTACTGCCTCGTTTGACCAATGACAACAACAAGCGTTGTGGGTAAACAAATGATTGCAATGTACTACCTAGAGTGAGCGTGTAGTCTTTTATTGAGGAGTTATGAGTGCGATATGGCTAGTGGTATCCGATTCTTGAGCGAATCGCGGACATGAACCGGATCTTTTAAATGATTCAGAAGGCGTGAGTGTGAAAATGAATCACTCGACTGCGAGGTAGATTATTTTCGAGGGTGAAACTGAGATGGGTGAGATATAGACAACACGATATTTTACTGAAGAAAAAAGGTCTGTCAACTGGAACGACAGCAACAAACTGGAGCACATTGACACCGACTGACTCATACACTTAAAAACTTAATGCGTGTAAGGTAACTGAAAACAGCACGGCGTTTGAGCAAACATTTATTTAACGCTCAGAAAAGAAGGCGTTAAGCGCCGCGCGGAGACTTCTGGGAACTCTTTTGAGCGATGACTCCACTGAATCGAATCGTGAAGGCGAACCGGCTCTCTGAATCAATCGAACGTTCCTGCAGCCTGCAGCCTCGGGAGCGCGCAGGGGAGGTAGTGTGGCGCATGCGCAGTGCGGCGGTGGGGATTTCCAGCGGAACATGAAGGTAAGAGGCGCTGGATGATGGGGAGAGGGCGGCTCGGTAATGGACCTAACTAGCACTGCGTGACACTGAACGGGCATGTTTACATTCACGTCTTGTTCTTACTGAGGTAATTAACAAGTAATCACTGTACGGTGTACTGTTAATGTGCTTGGTGTGTGGATTTACAGGGCCCTGCAACTGCGCTAATGTTAGCCGTGCTGTGCTAGCTGCATCTGATATCTGTCAAAGATGAGTTTGAAACGAGTTAGAGTCGAGTGACGACTTAAGTAATGTCTGTCCCTTTAAAAACAACAACAATCCTATTTGTGAGCACAGATCAGCCGGACTGCTGACTACTGCCAGATTTATTTGCTGTAACGTTAAGTAAAGGAGACTGTCAGATTAGCTGTGTGGCTAACACACGTCACTGTTTGTGTCACTGTAGCAGTGGAATGCAGATATAATAGAATTAGTTATTATAGAATTAGGAGTTTTTAGCTTTACCATGTTCAGTAAGATGTTGTGATTACGATATTGTGATGTATTAACACACTCTGATGAAGTACATGGACATGCCTGATGTTTAGTCTTAGTGTGAATGTAGCATTTTGAAATGACAGCCTGCATCACTGAAGGTAAATGGAATAATGTGCAAGTGTTCAGTTGGCAGCCTAACCATTGAGACTGAAGAATAAAGTGCTTCGTGTGGCCTCAGTGCACACAGTCCACATCATCTGTGCACTATTGGCAGGTGCAGGAGGAAACCTGTGCCTGCAGAGCTGTGGGGAAGTTCTGCGTTCCTGTCATTCACACAATGGACCAGTCAACTGGTTTCAGCCAAGGTCATCTTTAGAAAACCTGGGGAAAGCTGTCTGTTAGCGTCCCCATTCACCTGAATGAATGCAGGACCCCTGGATGTACTGTTGTTCATCGCTGCTGATGGGAACTTGGTCTTGCGCAGACATTTTTGAGCCAATCACCTGAGCAGTGAATACTAACTGTCTGATCGAAACACAGTCCCAGGCGCTTCGCTGCTGGCTGTCTTAACTCAAGCATTCATGGAAATAAACAGGTCAAAAGTTTAGTCCATTGTGCTTTTTAGTTTTTTAATTGCCACCAAAAAAAGACTCATCATCTTTATTATAGTGAAACATTTGCTGTGTATATGTTGCTTGAATAGAAGAAAAAAAAAGTATAAAAAAAAATGTATTTCCCAAAATGGTATTATGTCATCTAGGAGCAGCATGCAAACTCTAACACGTCTCTCTCAGTTGAATCTAGAGATGCACCGATTGACCGGCCAGGAACCGGAATCAGACGATTTTCCGTGTGATCTTCCCAGACCGGGGATCATAGGCCGGTCAGCCTCACCCCGTGCCAATTCTGAGGCGGCCCGTTTCGATGTCTCATCTGCACCCATCCGCATGTAAACATGTCGTCGCGTGGAAGTTCTTCACTGTGAGTGAAGAAGACACAAAGTTGGCAGCTTGTGATACGTGTAGGGCCAAAGTTAACCGTGGGGGAGCCACAGGGCTCGATTAACACTTGTCCGGGACACGAAAAGTGAGAGGGAATTTTACTTGCCCAGCGAGACAAGAAGCTTGATTTTATTGCATTCAGTGTAAACGGCGCAGCCTGAGTTAGAGACAGAAACAAACAAATGACAAAACAAATGAGCACAACAGCACTCACACAAAGTAATACAAGCATACTATATTTATAATATTTGATATAGGTTCGCACTACACAACTAAGATGTTTCCCCAAATATCAGCACAATCGCAACGTGACACTGTTTTTATACAATAGTAGTTCAATAAACAAGAAGTTCAAATGAAGTGACTTATATTTTATAGTTTTTGCACAATTTCACAAATGAAAATCTTTCCAATCCAATCCACAGTAATTAATTACTGTAATTAACAAGTCCAAGTAATTACTGAATACATTTTTGAACGAATCAAGTGAGTCAAGGATTCAGTGAGCCGTTCTAAATGAATCAGCCGTTTGAACGAATCGGTTGAATGAATGACTAAATGACTCACTCATTCAAACAGTCATTTACCGCCATCTGCTGGTGGTTTGTGTTCATATTAAAAGTGTCATTGCATTTATCCCAGCATTTCTTATTTGTTTGTTAAAAACTTATTTAATAACAATCTTCTAACAATCCCGTCTCAGCTTCATTAACCAGTCTGTGTAAATACAGTACATCTAATGCCACTTCAGATGCAGCCATGGAAAGATAAAGTTTGTTGATGCTGCTTTCATTCAAATGACGACAGCTCTACACTTCCTTTATTATTCTAACTGAAGAATTTGAAACAATGTAAAAGAAAATGCCCATTTATTAACATGGTGGGAAATGGCATCTGTTTTGTTACAGCAACTCCTTTCTACCTCTTTAATTTTTTCTGTCACAGAGCACTTTTGAGAGTTTAGTCAGAGAACATCTGTAACTTAGTCCAGATTGGGGGAACTTTTAATGTTTAATAATTTATTTATTTTTATTTTATTATTATTTATAATTTTTTTTTTTTTTTTTGCATTAAAAAAAGAGTATATTTTTGTTTGTACATGCTGTCAATTATAGTTCTTAGAATGAAAATAGGAATCGGTACAAATTGATATCAGCAGGTCACACTTGCAAAAAAAAAAAAAACTGAATCGGTGTATCTCTAGTTGAACCCTTACAAATCCAATCCAAAGAATTATCCACACATTATTATTCAAATAACCAAAACAAACAAATAAAACCAGAGAAAATGTCCAACAGATTGAATCTAGGCCTAACTATAATTAAGACCATCGTGATTATGTAAATGTCATTCTCCTGGTCTGCTTTGGTCTCTCTGTGATGTGTGCATGTATTATGAACTAGCTCTGTGACTGAGGCAAGTCCTCACTTATTAGACTGCAGCCTGAGGGGTGTTCTCAAACAGGTTTTGTTCTTCTGTCGTTGCAGCAGCTGGCAGCATTGGACATGGTGTTTTTAATGTGTGCTCCTCTCCGCAAACCCTGATCTTCAACCTGCTGCAGGGGGGAAGCCTGGCAGTGAGGGCTCAATAAATTGAGGACTCTCCATCCAGCACCAAAATCAGCCACCTTCTCATGTCATGTTCCTCCTTTTGAGGTCTTTTGGCTAATGAGCAACATAGAGATGCCCATTACAAGCCCTGGGCAAGGCGTACGCCCAAATTAAACCAAGCACATCTTCACTTTCATTATTCCATATCGCTCGTTGGAGGATGGCCGCAGCTTGCTGACTGCCCCCCGTCACACTGCACCGTTGTCCCAGGCCTTCCGGTGTCCAGTGGGAGAGAGGACTTGAGATGGCAAGGAGTCCCGTTTAAAAGAAACTCCTGGATTGTAGGATAAGAGGTTGCATGCTACGCGGCCCACTGCCACCGATGGATGCCAAGTTGCGAGAAGATCTATTCCGCAGGTATGTGGCGTCTTTGGAGAAACGGCTTGAGGAGGCGGCCGGTGAAGGAGATAGACAAGGAGCCAAGACTGAGGAGGCACTGATATCTACTGCAACAGCACTGTTGGGCTCTTACCAGCTCGATCCAGGGCAGCGCTTCCGCTTGGTTCGGTTCTATGAAACTGCTGAGAACTCCCTGAGGACTCAGAGGAGCGCAAACTTGCAGACATTGGAGATGGCCTTTGCGACGCTGGAAACCATCTGTACCAACTTACTGCTCTTTCCGTGGAAGAAAGAGTTCCGCTGCATTAAAGTGAGCAAACAGATTAAAAGATTCATTGTGGTTGTTTCTTCAGTGAAGCACAAATGTAAAGATGTTCATTTTTGGTTGTAGTTTCAGTGTGAAATGTGTAGTATCAGAGAGACAGTACTGTAATTATTCAGCCTTTAAAGTTTGTGAATGTAAAAACATGAACACATGAACGCCATAAATATCTTTTCTTTTGACTGTTCTTTGACTCTTACAGACCTTCACAGGGCCGTACGTGTACCAGTTGCAGTCGGTGATATGTGACGCAGACCTGCGTTCGCTGCTGCGCTCCATGGGCTACTCAAGAGACCAGGAGCTGCAGTACCATGTTCGGGACCATCCAGGTGGAGCCTCGCACCTCCGGCAGCTGGCCTTCGAGCTGCTCCTGGCCCAGGCTGAGTGCCGTCTGCTCGGCGAGGTGGTGTCCATGTCTCGGGGCTTTGCCTCGGAGCTGGAGGCTGTGGAGGTGAGGAGGAACACCAGAGAAGATGCGGCAGGGTGCGCTGATGCCCTCCGCCGACGAGACAGCCTTACAGGAGACTTGTCCCGCCTGTCGGTGCGGCCGCTGGACATGGACCGTGCCCATCTAAGGCGAAGCGGTCGGCCGTCCAAGTCGGTGGATGTAACAGACAGCGCAGGACACTGGCACCAAGCCAGCAAGCCAGTGCTGAAGGCCTCGCTCAGCCTGCGCAAAGAGCCATTGTTCGTCGACACAGAAGAAGACCTGAAGGATGAAATCATCCGCCCGAGTCCATCGCTGTACCCTGTGGCGGCGCCGCCCTCTTACAGCCCAGTGGCTGACTTCTTCCCGATTCAGTCGCCCCCATCTGAGCCATACTCCTACCACTTGTCCTCACTGGATGAGGTGGACTTGTACACTGAGCGGGGTCTGGGCGGCCACCAGATGCCCTCAAGGCCACAGAGCCGGGAGCCTCGAGAGTCCCGGGACAGTTGGGTCCTGAAGGGGCATGTGATGAAGTGCCAGGGCTGTGGCATGTGCTGTCCTTCGCTCTCCTCTTGCCAGAGGTGCGACATGATCTTGTGTTCGTCCTGCCATGCTGTGGAACCGGCGCCTTGTTGTGGCTTCCAGGATTACACTAAAACTTCCCGCCCTTTGGATGGCTACATGCACATCAAGGAGAAGTTGTCGGTCTACTCCAACACCCACCCTCACCCTCACCCTCTTCCCCACGCTCAGTCCCACTCGCTGTTGCTGGACAAAGCTGTGATGAGCACCAAGCTGTTTCCCGGTAAGGCCATGGGTTCGGGCAGCAGTCCGGTGGTGGGCTCCATGAGCAGCGGGGGCGAGCGGATGAGTGTGGGCGGCTCTCGCTGTGGCTTCTGCAACAAGCCAGGCGCCTCTCACACCTGTGTCAACTGCTCCAAGGTGTCATGTGACATGTGCACGGGCCTCTACGGCAGTGATGTGTGCACCCGCAAAAACCCTCATCATAACTTTGTGCCCAATCATCAGCTTAATTTCAAGTCCAGCACCATATCCCACCTCGTGTACCGATAGACCAGGAACACAGTGTGCACTACACCTCTTTTATCTCTGCTTTTTCCACCCTTGACTTTTTTTTTGTTAACTTTTCCCGCTTTCTTTCTCAGTTGGCAGCTGTTTGGTTTTGGTCATGTGATCTTGCTGTGCATTTCCTGCCCTCAGTAGCTCTACTTTATAAAAAAAAAAAGCAGTTTGACCGGATATTTCCATTCAGAATCAGTGTTTGATAACTAGAAAAATAACCATGCAGCACATAGCAACTGTGAATGACTTGCAGAGACCCTGGGACTGAATCGGGTAAGTGGGAACTTCTCAAACTTGAACAAAAAAATAAATTACACTGGAAGTAAATAGTATATATTTTGAATTGTGATTCTATAGATCTATGTAGATTATCGCTCTCATGGTGGGGTGGTGTTCCCAGTTGAATGGGGCTTCAGTTGTGAGTTTGTATGGGACTTCTAGTTGCTGTTAAGTCACTATATTGAGTCTTCTGACGAGAAATGCCTTGTGGGTTTATTAACCCCTAAGAAGTCAGCCTACACTGATCAAAATGCTGCTGTTGAAAGTAACCCAGGAGGGAACGCTCCTGGCCTCTGACATGCTTTGCAAACACCATGAAGCTCTTCTAGTTGAACTCCATGCACATACTGTATGATTATGTCAGTAGATATTTGTTTTCCTCTGTACAGGTTTCCTTTACAAGGAGCCTGTTAAAAAAATATTGTAATATATGTCAAGACATTGAAATGGAGAATAATTTAATATTTTGCTATGCTGACTGTCATTAGAAACAAGTATTTTTTTTTATATATTTAATTTATTGTACAATACATTTATGCTTATGTGTACGCATACCATGATAAACTAAAGTGTTACAACTGGGTGAATGTCACAAATTATTTATTGGGTCATATTTTACCCCACAATCCAATGAAGATACGATATTTTACATTAAAAATATATTATAGTATTATAATTACTGCAGTGCAAAAATACAGAGATGCAGTATTTAAACACTTCCTTCATGATCCAGAGAATGAATATATATATACATACATATATAAAATTAGCATATGCTTTGACTTATACTACTTTATTCTTATAGTGGTACTTTAGAAATGTTGTTTTCACATTACGGTTATGAGATTTAGAACTTGCAAAAATATTTTTTCTTTGTACACAAAAAAAAAATAAAATAAAATGCTGTGTTTTTATTTTTTGTTTTTATTTATTTTTTATTTGGGGGTAAAATATGATTTGGACAAGTTTTTTTGAGATTCACCCTAATTGGCCTGATTTTTCCTTGTAGATAACACTAATTATATATATATAGGTTTTTATTTATTTTTGTGTTAATTTTGTGCACCTGTATTAACAGAACTAAGTCAGTATATCATCTGGTCACATATGCTTAATTTGGGAGCTCTTTCAGCGTGCTCCCTGCTGCCTGTCCATCCAGTGTCATAGAGCCAGGGCCAAAAGTCTGTCAGGGAAACAGAAACTAGCACAAGACATAACGGTGGCATGTTTTTATGAAGTACCGTCAGTATGTTTTTGATTTAGTGAAACGAGTGTTAATGGATGCAGTCAGTGGTTTATCTCTCCTTACCTTCGTCTGTCTGTTGGATGAAACTCTTCTTATACTCTGCAGTTGTTTCCAGTACAAAGCGGCAGCCAAGGATCATTTGATTGGATTTAACACTCAAGTGACAGCATGATTAACCAATCAAAAGTGCAATGTGCCTGACACCCACAGGCTGTGAAGACAGCGTAACTGAGCCGTTTGAGAGTGTTTGAACCCTGGGTGATGGATAATGTGTGTGTGACTAAGCCACTTTCTCTCATCTTAACCTGTTGATCAGTTTGTGTGGTGACTTCACTGATGAGTGAGTGGACCCTGACATGCTCCTCCATCCGTGTGTGTGTGTGTGTGTGTTTCCCCTGTCCATGAAGCATAATTCACATCTGCAGAGGTCCGATCTCTCTGGCAGACCAGTTTGATCTTCAGTGGAGATGTGATGGGGCGAAGGCTGGGTGGGATGGGAGTTAGCCAACATGTTTGTCAGTGAAAGTATAATCCTATAATTATGTAAATTAATTAAAAGCGATGATTTTATGAAATAATTTCAAAAATAAAGTTCTACAAAAAACACTGCCTCTGGTGTTTGAGTTTTGGATAAATCATGAGCTGGATCACTACAGCTCGGGAACTATCGGGATGAACAAGAAAAAATAATAACAATAATGGTTTCGGTAGAAAATTGTTAAACAAAGCTGTTTTAAAACGACCACATTGATCCAAATGTTTTCACAATAAAATTACTATTGGTTTGAGTTCATATATTTCATCAGTGAACACTTAAGCATAATCATTAAACAGCATTTAGAGCAAGGGATGTTTTCACTCTTGAATTTGTTACAGACATGAAGCAATGCACTGCAAGGGACATATTTTAGGTTACTTTTGTATATTCTACAAAACTACAATTATTTGAATTACTTAAATACACACAGAGGCACACTGTAACATAAGAAGATTGGACAGCAGAAACTGATCCAGGAAACTTCATCTTTCAGAGTGAGACTGACTGTAAACCTGAGATTGCTCGCTCGATCAAGAAGTTATTTTATATTTACCCGTTACATTTATATCTTGAGCGAATTTGAGTGGAGTGGCATGTCAATGTAGAACACAATAATGTAAACGCATGAAGGGTCAGATCTGCGAGGTCCTGCAAACTGAGGTAAGAAAATCTCTATTACCTTTCAAAAATAATTAAAGTATAACAAGTATTTTCTAAAGTGGTAACGTTACTTGGTTTAAAAAATTTGAAAACCACTGGTTTAAAGAAATGGTGTACAATTAAATCCTGTTCTTAACCCTTTCTTCTTTCTTCTTGTAGAGTCATCAAGGATCCAGCTTATTATTGGCTCATTGGTTAGAACTTGTTCATCTGCTACATTGCACTATAACTTCTGGTGGAGATTCAGTGACTTCTTGTGATAGGTTGTGATTTTACTTAGTTTAATAAAAATGTGCATAATTTGATTTTACTTGTTTTACTAAATGCACTGTATAGCTAGGGTTCTGATTAAAAGTGTAACTGGAAAAAAAAATATCTGAGCTTGCATAATCATAATAATATTTTGTTGATACAAAGTTGATATTTTAAGAGGATTTATTTTTGGTGTTATTGTTTTTATTAATACAGGACCGTACAGAAAGCGCACAAGTGGGAGAGAGTGGAGGGGACAGGTCAGAAAGGACCTAGAGCTGGGACTCTTCAAGGGTCCCCCTCGATACAAATCACATTCTGTGTTCCCCGCGGTAAAAGAGACGCCAGTCCGGGGAGTTCCCCCTCGGGGCCCCCTCTGATGCCGGAGCCCCACGTCACCCCAGTTTCCATCCTCAAACTGTTCAACAGTTTTCACTGCACAAATGTACAAATCTCTTGTATGAGACACAGTAGGAAAACATGTTTTCACAGAAACTATAGCTTTCTATATAGTTTTCTATATATAGTTTTCTAAATAAAAGATCAGCTGGTTTCAGTCATAAAAGTACAAGGGTTTCTCTTGCAATTTCAGCACAAAAAGTATATTATTTTACAAAAACCTTTAAATACTCTTGTATTTGGATTGTTCTTCTACAGGTTTTTAACAATACATCCATGCACAAACACTGCAAGTTAAAGTTTGGGATTATTTTCATCTGTTTAAGACCGTATGTTTCCAAAATAAAACAGCTTTTTTACAATTTTGAGCATGTGGTAGTTTATTAAAGTGGATTGTAAAGCCATTGCTGCCAGTCATTTTAACCTAATGAATGTACAGTGTTGATCTGAATGCACACTAGGCTCTAATTGAATGTACAGGTGTGTATATACCCATGTTGAATGGTATCACAGAGAAACATTGCATTATCAACGTTGATTCAATTTGCAAAATCAACACCTAATTCAAGGTTAATCCAATGTCTACAGAACAACCTTAATTCACCCATGATGAAGGTCAGACCATGAAACAACGTCGCGATTTCAAAGTTGATCCAATTATCAAAATTGAGACATAATCCAGCATTGATTCAATCATGGATTCACAGATGAATCAACGTTGAAATGCCTGCTGGGATAGTTTGAGTTACTTTAACCCCATCTTCTTTGCATATTAATTTGGGTGATGTAGGTATGTGAGGGAGAATTTGATCTAGCTGTTTCATGTGGTTTAGATCAGCCATCTTTTATTCTCTTTTAGACAGAAAAAATCCTTTTGTGGGAGACTTTGAGCTGTAACTTTGCAGATCTTATACATGCACAAACAGCTGCATAACACACTAATGAAAAGGAAAAAATTAAAACACATCATATGACCCCTTTCAAGCGTTATTTGCCCAGGCAACATGTTTGTATTTGTACCTAACTGATATTCTAGTAGTCCAGCTGCCTGTATAGTGATATTTATTGTCTTTATTTATTGCACTTATCATTTTAATTATTAATTTATCACTTTTCAGGTCCATTTATTTATAGATTTTTTTTCCCCCTTAGACAGAAACGTTCAATCGTAAACTGTTATAAAACAAATTATTACATCCTTAAAAAAACTTAATAAATACTAACGCATTTACATTTGCATTTAGAATAATGCATGTAAAGAGTCAACCACATTCCATGGCGAGAATAAAATTCCGAATAAAAACATCTGTGACGTCACAGTGGCTGGAAGCACCGCGTCATCAGTCGCGTGTTCGTGTGCGAACTTCTCAGTTGAATAAGACTCCTCGCGCAGGTGAGTGTGTTCAGACAGAGAGCATCATGAGCTCTAGAGTGTGTCCTGCGCGGGAGTCGGTGGAGCTCCACAGCAGCTGTGCGCTGTCGGTGCCAGCAGGTGGCGCTCTGACAGCTGGAGCAGCAGGAGCGACAGGTGGTTAATAACCCTCGGGCTTCTCGGAAAGTGTTGTTTTTTCACCGGCAACATTAAGAGTTTAATGAAATCAAATAAAACCAACAATACAATGATGCACTTAATTTAGATCATTTAGGTCTTATTTCCATCTTACTTATGTGCAAATGTATTTATATTCACCATCATTTTTGTATAAGCAAATTCCAATCCACACAGCTGTCATCTGGGGAAAAGGAACAGTAAAATGATTTCCCAAGCCTAAGAAGCCTGATTTTGCAGTAATGCTTACAATCATATACTCATTTCACACTCGGTCTGTGTAAGAGAGAGGGTACTTGTTTAACTATACTTGCGAGGGCCAAATATTTTCCACATATTTCTGTGATGGGTAACTGTAGGGGTAGAGCTTGGAAGAAGACTTCATTAATCTGATATAAAATCAGTGGAAGTATATGCAATGTCCACACTAATATAGTGAAACAAAAGTGTGTGTGTGTGTGTGTATGAATCTTTTAGGGGCTGATAAATAGTGTTTTTTTTGTTGTTTTTTTACGGTTAGTCAGTTTTGACCACAACCAAGGTGACATTTGTATGACCATTTTAATGTTCTTTATGTTCAGGTTGTGTACAGGTAGGCCTATTTGTTCTGTGCCATTTAATGTTTCATAAATGCCTTTTTCCTTTTCAGAAAGCCAAACAAAAAACAAGAGGTGTGGCATCTGTGCTTTCTTCAAGAGAACATGGGAGGCTGTGAAATCTGCTGATGGCTGTTGTTGCAGAGGCAATAAAGTGACACTTTTTCAGCCAAAGACAGATCCAGTAGATCCCCTGAGCCCCCTCGAGTTGACGGCTCTGCAGCATCCAGCTGAAGGTCGGTCTATTGATAATGACTTTTAATTCTGTCCTGCTCTTTCACACCTGGGTCTAGTAACACTAGTATGTCTTTGTACAAAGGAGTACATCAACAGGCTTCTCCTGCAGCAGCCGGTATGGAGAACAACCCGACAGGTCTGTGACAATATTACAGACAGACCCAGTGAGATCCACATATACATGTAGCGGGATGTAGTCTATGGCTGTGAATGAGGTTACATCATCTCAGTTAATAGTACGAGTAGTATGCACAGGGCCAATAATCTTCATAGAATATTTAACAACTGTAACAAATCCCATAACAGAAGATAAAGCTGTCTGTACGTACATAAACTACAGAAATACACTGGCTCTCTTTTTTCACAATAGATAAATGCACAAAATATTGAATCATCTGAATCAGTCTCCTTCCTTGAGATCTCTGTTTGAAGTTCCAAGAAAGCGTATAATTTAGTTTAAATATATTCCCATTGCAAAGGACTGGCTTTTTAAATGAAAGACAATACAATATGTCTTTATTATCAACCGTGATACAGAAGACAAACACGTACTGATGGACTGTTTGTGTTGAGGTTGTCAGGTTGTGTACAGGCACTTTTGTGCCATTTCATGTTTAATAAATGCCTTTTTTCTTTTCTTTTTAGAAAAACAAAGAAAAAACAAGAAGAGTGGCATCTGTGCTTTCTTCAAGAGAACATGGCAGGCTGTAAAGTGTGTTGACCGCTGTCACCACAGAGAAAACCAAGTGAGGCCTTTTCAGCCAGAGGCAGATCCAGCTGATCTCCAGCATGCTTCATCCGGCCTGGAGTCGATGGCTTTCCCTGATTTAGACCGGACTGATCCGAATGCAGATCCAGCTGATCCTGAGCCAGCTAAAGGTCGGTCTACTAATTATTACTCTAGTCTAATAAAGAATTAAATGAATGTTATTTCACGCCTGTGTCTACAAACCCTATTAAGACTTAATAAACAGGACAAATTAGTGTGAGAATGATCTACAGATGATGAGCTTTATAGAGAACGCGAGCGAATGCAGCCAGATCATTTCCATAATGGCCAATGCAATTTACCAAGAGCAGTGCAAATTATCATCAAGAGTGCGTAATCTACTAACAACACAGGCACAAGATGAGTTAAGACACGTGTTTTGGCATTAAATTGACTACCGCAAACATCAGTAAATCACCTTGCCTGATTTAAATACTCTCCCCCCCATACATTTTGTTTTCTGACAAGGAAAACTTCTACAAATGCATATGCAATAAGATCTACTGCAAAAATAACTGCGTCCGTGCCTTTTCATAATGTTTCGCTGCATGTGTTTAGAAAATCTCGACAGTAGCTTTTTAATGCAATTAAATCTGTCCCTACTGTATGTCCGCCTGATCCTATGCATTCAGCATTTAGTCATAAAAATGAAGTTCTTTGTTCTTCACTATGTTATATCTTACTTCTAGAATTAATTTCTAATTCTAATTTCTTTTCTATGTTTCTTTACCTGATTTAATGAAAGTTTTTTTTTTTTTTTTTTTTTTAGAAAAGCAACCAAAAATACAGAAAAAAGGCATCTTTGCATTTGTCAAGAGAACATTGCGGGGTGTAAAATGTGCAACAAAGCAAAACAACGAGGAGCCAGTTGCACCCCAGCCCAACACTGACTCAGGTCCATCTGAAGCAGCTGAACAGAAGCCATGTTCACCTGGACGTGACTCAGCCGACCTACAGAGTCCAGGCCAGTCTGACCCCAGCCAAGGTTCATGTTAATTCTGTCCTGTTTTATTTTGTTTTATTGTTTCTCCTCTGACTGATTGAGATGTCTGGTCTACTAGCTCCTGCTCGTGCATTTGAAGCCTTTATCCGCCATTCAGAATGTCATGAATCATTTAATTAATCAAGTAGTATTTTCCTGATTCACTGTTTAAAGATATTTGATTATTAATCACATTTAGTCTGTGGCTATCTGATCCTCTGAGATACTGCCGTTCATGTAAGACAACCAAATAAACTTGCAATCTCGTATATTAACATGTTCTTTTGTATGTTTTTGCAGTTTCATTTGCCTCCCTTTATGAAGTGAGGACAAAGATTTCTTCGGGAGGATTCGGCACTGTGTTCCGAGGGATTCACAGATCTGATGATCAGGAGGTATGGTCCCTTATTTATTCATTTATTTATTTATTTTAAACATGCAAATCAGACCATTGATCAAGGCTTAGATCAAAGCATGTCAAAATCATTTTGAAAGGAAAATTGTGTTGGTCACAGTATGTAATGTTATTTATTTATAGACTCTAAAGATTTAATGTGAATTTTCTTTTTTTGCAGGTTGCCATCAAATTTATCCCTAAGAGGAGCACAGACCAGTATATTAGGAGGGTAAGTTGGCTAACCTTAATGAATCTATATAAATACACATACAAATCAAACATACTCATAGTAAGCCTTTTTTTCCTCTAGGCTGGGTATCCCAAGCCACTGTTGATGGAAGTAGCTCTAAATCTCCTGTTGAAAAAAGCTCCTATAAGCCCCAACATCGTGTATATGCTGGAATGGTTTGAGGAGGAAGATCAGCACATCCTCATCATGGAGTATCCACAACCCTGCCACAACATAAAGACGTTACTCAAGTACAATCGCCATAAACTGGATGAGACGCCGGCACGCAGCTTGATGTTGCAAGCAGTGCTCGCAGCTAAGCACTGTATCGATCAGGGTGTCTTCCACCGCGACATCAAGCTAAATAACCTACTCCTCAACACAAGGACCATGGAAGTCAAATTAATCGACTTCGGCTGCGGGGACCTTGTCAAAACCTCTGGCTACCAATATGAATTCAGAGGTGAGCTGGCTTTTTCTGTTACTAGCGCAATAAGCTCTAATTGGATCAGATCATCTTGTGTGTAGTGATTTGTGTATTGATTATAAGAACAGATATGTGAAATAGACAAATGGATATCTGCAAAAGTCATCAGTGAATTGAGCTGAAAATCTCTTGCTTTGATGAGCAGGACGATATCGCCCACCTGAGTACTACACGAAACACAAATATCACGCGGGCCCAACAACAGTCTGGACACTGGGCCTTGCACTGTTCAGAATGGTAACTGGACATCATGCTTTTCAAACTGAAAAGGACATTTTAGCTGGCAATCTGACCTTTGACTCCAGTTTATCCAGAGGTGAGAGAATAACACAGACAGTAACACACATGATCTCAGGGAGTTCTTAGCAAAAGCAAATCCCTAAATATCACATGCAAAGTGACAGAGAGGACACTTAAAATGATTCAATGATATGCAGAATCCAGGGAACAAATTACAAACACACTTTAACACACAACATGCTGCATATTGTGGAATCTTTTCCGCACATGACAACATTTTTGTCCACGTGACACACTAAGGACATACGTGTCTAACCAGCAGTCTTATGAAAACCTCCAGAATGCCAGGATGTGATAAGCCGGTGCCTGATACGTGATCCAGACGACAGAGCGACATTACAGCAGCTCTTAGATCACAGATGGTTTAAACAGGAAGATGATCCAGCAGTAGCTCAGGAGTCAGGTAGTGTAACGTAGAAGTGAAGAAAGTGCATTCAAACTAGTAATTGTGAAAGCTGAAGCAGTGCTATCACAAGCTTGAAGTTGTCTTATTAATTAAGCAGATGAATCAAATGATTTCCAGTGAGGACAAGCAGAAACCATCAGACAGCCTGAAGATCCAGAGGAGCAAGTTCAGTGTAGAAAAGGAGCACAACATTGAACAGGAGCACACTTAATGAAAAAAGGAGCACATTTCTTTGCACTAAAAGGAGCAAACTGTGAAAAGTGTAAAACAAGTATTACATCTTATGCTTTATATGTGTTAAAGGGGTCATATGATGTTGCTAAAAAAAACATTATGTTGTGTATTTGGTGTAGTGGAATGTGTTTATGTGGTTTAAGTTTAAAAAAATATTAATTTCCACATAATGTACATTATTAGTGCTCCTCTGTGCCCTGTCTTTCAGAAACATAGATTTTAACAAAGCTCATCGGTCTGAAAAGCGAGGTGAGCTCTGATTGGCCAGCTATCCAGTGCATTGTGATTGGCCGAATGCCTCAAGCGTGTGACGGAAATTTTACGCCTCTTGACATACTGTGATGTCGAGTCTCAGCACGAGGAGACAAAACCAATAAAACCCATTACAAACGAGGCATTTGTTGCATTCAGTGGAGACATAATTACTTACACTGTCTATTTATGTGTTGTGTTGCACCGCTTGACAAAAACAGCACCACAGTATCAGTTTAGTTTTGTCTCAAAGTGCCTTAAAGTCATAACCAGCCATGAAGAAAAGACTAGATGACCAAGTTAATGACTAACTTGTAAGAGTAGCAGCCTATAAGTTTATGCAATCAGTTTTACAGTTTTACAGTCATTGCTTGTGGATATAATAAAAAAATAAATAAAAATCATATATATATAAATTATTTTTATAAGACTTCTCTTATAAAAAGAAATTTTTATTTTATGGTAAATAGACATGTTTAATGGTAAACATGTTGAAGATTAGCGGACAAGCAGTTTCTAAAGTCTAAAGTGTACTGCGTATTGAAGCACACACAAAAACCTCTCACTTCAGTGGGGGGATAAAAGAAGAAGGATGGGCCTCCTCTCGTAGGTCTCCGATTGAGAAATGCTGTCCCGCGCTTCAGACATCTCACAGGTATCGCACAATGGATGCAGTATTCTGTATTCATATTCTCAGATTCAATGAGGCAGTCTAAAACAGTGAATGAACAAAGTCACTGACAGTTTTAAAGTGCCTCACTCATAGAAAACTGTGTTCCACTTCCAAGAAGTGGTACTTCTCATCCAGTGTGTGACCCTCTTTACAAATTGTTTTGTGTAATGTTTAAGCTCCTGGTTGGAGGATTTTTTGACCCTCAAAACTGTCTTGTGGGTTGATTAGTGTATTACCAGCATGGCTGATTTTCACCTGTATTTGGCAGATTGGTGGGTGTTAATTTAAACCCCTGTTCATGACGTAATGCCAATTCAGCTGTCAGGTAGAAGTTTGCTGTGGAGCTCGGCAGACATGTACATTGAGGATGCATCACAACTGCCACCCTACTGTAACCTAACATGACTAATGGGACACCCTACTCCAGGGGTTGGCAACCTACGGCACGCGTGCCAACAGTGGCACGCAGAGGGATAATCGCTGGCACGCAAGCAATGAGGAAAACTGTATAATGACGTACAGTTTGATGTAATAACTTCTCATAGTCACACAGCCTGTTAGGAGCTACAAATACTATTAAAGTGTGAGAATTAACTTGCATGGATGCACGTGCAAACACTGCACATACTAGGTGCTTCAGATCAAAGCCTCGGTCTAACAGCACTCGTCAATGTCAAAATCACTGAGATGGCCAATCAGATCAAAGTAGGCGGGGTTTACTGTTCACAGAAGCAGAGCGCGAAGCGTCAGTTTAACGTTAAAGAGAGTGAGGTAAGATGAAGCTGCAAATCAATTAACATTAGTCAACTTTTAATAATACGTTTTACCATAGAAATGTTAAATGACCTAAAGCTATATCCAGTGATGAAAAATTTTCTGAAATATGGCCATTTTGAGAGAAAGAAAGTGGGGGGCGGGGGGGGTAAATTGTCTCTCTCTGCAGACAATGAAGCGATTTTGCCCCTTTGTTGTTGAGAAATATATTGTAGCGATTCAGTATCGATTAATAAAAGTAGCGTGACAACACTCATAGGTTTATGAGCTTCTGAATGCTACTTTTTGCACAGCACGATCTCAGATCTCTGTGTGCGAGTGGTGTGTGTTGTGTGTGTGTGTGTGTCTGTGTGTGCACGTTCATCAATTAAAGCAGTGCATTAACGTTGATTAAACGTTAAAAAAACTTTTTTTAATTGTATAATAAAAAATTGTGTATGTACCGTTTAAATACAGAATTATATCGGTGTGTGGGGGGGGGGGGGGGGGCTGTGCACACTTGGCACAGTGGTTAACCATAAAAATAAAAAATGGCACGTCATGCCGAAAAGGTTGCTGATCCCTGCCCTACTCTCTTGTGAACTTAACACACAAACTGCAAGCCTGCAAGACAACATGTGCACATGAAGTGCGTTACTTGGGACAGTTAGCTTGTATTTGACTGTGGTCATGTCAAGTCAAGTCAAGTCACCTTTATTTATATTGTGCTTTAAACAAAAAAGATTCAGTCAAAGCAACTGAACAACATTCATTAGGAAAACAGTGTGTCAATAATGCAAAATGATAGTTAAAGGCAGTTCATCATTGATTTCAGTGATGTCCTCTCTGTTCAGTTAAATAGTGTCTGTGCATTTATTTGCAATCAAGTCAATGATATCGCTGTAGATGAAGTGTCCCCAACTAAGCAAGCCAGAGGCGACAGCGGCAAGGAACCGAAACTCCATCAGTGTCAGAATGGAGAAAAAAACCTTGGGAGAAACCAGGCTCAGTTGGGGGCCAGTTCTCCTCTGACCAGATGAAACCAGTAGTTCAATTCCAGGCTGCAGCAAGGTCAGATTGTGCAGAAGAATCATCTGTTTCCTGTGGTCTTGTCCTGGTGCTCCTCTGAGACAAGGTCTTTACAGGGGATCTGTATCTGGGGCTCTAGTTGTCCTGGTCTCCGCTGTCTTTCAGGGATGTAGAGGTCCTTTCTAGGTGCTGATCCACCATCTGGTCTGGATACGTACTGGATCCGGGTGACTGCAGTGACCCTCTGATCTGGATACAGACTGGATCTGGTGGCTACGGTGACCTCGGAACAAGAGAGAAACAGACTAATATTAGCATAGGTGCTATTCTTCTAATGATGTAGCAAGTACATAGGGTGTTATGGGAAGTGTTCCCGGTTCCGGTTTACCTAATTAATGCAGCCTAAAAATCCTTTAACGGATTTGGATATTAAAAGCATATTAGTGTGTTATGTGTGAGCCAGGTTAAAGAGCTTCCCAGGGGCATGTCCACAAGGGTAAAAATGAGCTCTGCCACCCCAAAGAGAGAGTGGGATCGGAGCGGAGTGGGAGAGTAGCAGCAGGATTTTAACTGAAGCGATTTCTTTGAAAGTCAGTGAATGGTTTTCACTTTCTCGAGCGCTCCACTACTGCTTCATTTTGAGAACAATTAATGCCAACAGCCCATAAAACAACTGCATATTAGCATGGATTGAAGGCTAGACAGCAAGTGAAGGCAAGTGTGTGATGTTATAGTTCTGAAGGAACTGGATACTCGATATTGATTGGGTGAATGCACATTTTAAACAGTTTATTGTACAGGTGGTTAAAGGCCATTTTAAGCTGGTGCTGCCTATATGATTGTAGCGCACACAAACACAAACAGTAGCTCACACTTCAGATACAGATTGCAAGCACAAATAAACAAAAACATATTGTCAACACAGTCAGTAAAATAGCTTAGAAACTGAAAAGAAATTAAAACCCACTGTAACACTTTCTATGAAGCCTGTATTAATAATACATTATAAAGGTATTCTTAAGGAATTATAATGAATGCATAATGCATCATAAAAAACCTTACAGTATAATATGTTATATCATCTCATAAATATTCATAAGAACAGTTGTAATATATTATAATATTTACTTATTTGTCGTTATACTGTAGCTTTATAACACAATGTACAACCCGAATTCCGGAAAAGTTGGGACGTTTTTTAAATTTTAATAAAATGAAAACTAAAAGACTTTCAAATCACATGAGCCAATATTTTATTCACAATAGAACATAGATAACATAGCAAATGTTTAAACTGAGAAAGTTTACAATTTTATGCACAAAATGAGCTCATTTCAATTTTGATTTCTGCTACAGGTCTCAAAATAGTTGGGACGGGGCATGTTTACCATGGTGTAGCATCTCCTTTTCTTTTCAAAACAGTTTGAAGACGTCTGGGCATTGAGGCTATGAGTTGCTGGAGTTTTGCTGTTGGAATTTGGTCCCATTCTTGCCTTATATAGATTTCCAGCTGCTGAAGACTTCGTGGTCGTCTTTGACGTATTTTTCGTTTAATGATGCGCCAAATGTTCTCTATAGGTGAAAGATCTGGACTGCAGGCAGGCCAGGTTAGCACCCGGACTCTTCTACGACGAAGCCATGCTGTTGTTATAGCTGCAGTATGTGGTTTTGCATTGTCCTGCTGAAGTAAACAAGGCCTTCCCTGAAATAGACGTTGTTTGGAGGGAAGCATATGTTGCTCTAAAACCTTTATATACCTTTCAGCATTCACAGAGCCTTCCAAAACATGCAAGCTGCCCATACCGTATGCACTTATGCACCCCCATACCATCAGAGATGCTGGCTTTTGAACTGAACGCTGATAACATGCTGGAAGGTCTCCCTCCTCTTTAGCCCAGAGGACACGGCGTCCGTGATTTCCAACAAGAATGTCAAATTTGGACTCGTCTGACCATAAAACACTATTCCACTTTGAAATAGTCCATTTTAAATGAGCCTTGGCCCACAGGACACGACGGCGCTTCTGGACCATGTTCACATATGGCTTCCTTTTTGCATGATAGAGCTTTAGTTGGCATCTGCTGATGGCACGGCGGATTGTGTTTACCGACAGTGGTTTCTGAAAGTATTCCTGGGCCCATTTAGTAATGTCATTGACACAATCATGCCGATGAGTGATGCAGTGTCGTCTGAGAGCCCGAAGACCACGGGCATCCAATAAAGGTCTCCGGCCTTGTCCCTTACGCACAGAGATTTCTCCAGTTTCTCTGAATCTTTTGATGATGTTATGCACTGTAGATGATGAGATTTGCAAAGCCTTTGCAATTTGACGTTGAGGAACATTGTTTTTAAAGTTTTCCACAATTTTTTTACGCAGTCTTTCACAGATTGGAGAGCCTCTGCCCATCTTTACTTCTGAGAGACTCTGCTTCTCTAAGACAAAGCTTTTATAGCTAATCATGTTACAGACCTGATATCAATTAACTTAATTAATCACTAGATGTTCTCCCAGCTGAATCTTTTCAAAACTGCTTGCTTTTTTAGCCATTTGTTGCCCCCGTGCCAACTTTTTTGAGACCTGTAGCAGGCATTCAATTTTAAATTAGCTAATTAAGTGGATAAAAGTGTAAAATTTCTCAGTTTAAACATTTGCTACGTTATCTATGTTCTATTGTGAATAAAATATTGGCTCATGTGATTTGAAAGTCTTTTAGTTTTCATTTTATTAAAATTTAAAAAACGTCCCAACTTTTCCGGAATTCGGGTTGTAGACATTGCATCAACTTTTACAATGTTTCTCATAGTTATAATGTATTGTAAGTCTCGTATCTTGCCATTTGTCTGATGTTACTTTACGTAAAGCGCTCAAAGACCACTTATGAGAAATAATAATAATATTAATAATAAAAAACAATTCTCTCAAACAGCCATAAGATCAGATATCAGATCAGGTTAATGTGTAATATGACACATTTGCTTTTAACTATTTTTACTGTAATATCAGTTTGATTATTTTGATGGTACCCTTTAGAGAGCTGTTGATAAGTAACTCTGCAACTATATCAACTAGCAGTCATTAGAGTATTAATATGTCTGCTACTGTAAATATATGCTAACACTTTATTATGATGGTCAACCAACAAATAAACTGACTATAAGTGTCTATGCAAGTACATCATCTTATTCTACCAGACTACATTCTACCATTCTTGAGCATACTGATACTCTAATGAGAGTTAGTTGGCATGTAGTTGCAATGTCACTTATGGTCGATTGATTAAGTGGACCATCAAAATAAAATGTAACCATATAAAACAGAGTATTAAGCTCACATCAATTAATTAACATTTGTTCCACAGGAAACACTAAATTCACACTTAACATCCAACCACTCACAAGCTGTAGTAAGATATGATACAGTCCATTATACTGTAAATAAAGTAGATTTAATATGGTGTTGATTATGTGTTATAAATAATCATTCTCTTAAACTTATAACCACAAATGCGTAAGTATTATGATGTATTATAATTTTTTTATGATTAATTCATGAGTTGATATAATATATTATAATGTTTTTTATAATGCATTATGCATTCATTATAATGCCTTAAGAATACCCTTATGATGTAAGGCAAGTTTATTTATATAGCACATTTCGTACACAATGGCTATTCAAAGTGCTTTACATAAAAGAAGTCTTTAAGTAAAGCCCGACCCAGTTTTCCAGTCTCTCTAGTAGTATGTTATGATCGACAGTGTCAAACTTAGCACTGAGATCTAGCAATACCAGCACCGATATTTTGCCAGAGTCAGAATTTAAGGGAATATCATTTATTATCTTAATGGGTGCTGTCTCTGTGCTGTGATGCGGTCGAAAACCAGATTGGAAATTGTCCAGGTATCCATTTGAGTTTAAGTATTTGTTCAGCGGTTTAAAACGACCTTTTCTATAATTTTGCCTATAAAAGGAAGATGAGATATTGGTCTTAAATTGCCTCAAATGGTGTTATCAAGATTGCTCTTTTTCAGGAGGGGCTTAACAACTGCATTTTTCAGGGAGTTTGGACATGTCCCAGAAAGAAGTGATGCGTTCACCATTTCTAAGACATCTGCTTCTAAACACTTAAGCACACTTTTGAAAAAAGATGTGGGAAGTGTGTCAAGATAGCAGGTTGACGATTTTAGGTGCTGCACTATTTCTTCCAAAATTTGCTATCAATTGCTTAAAAAATAGACATAGTATCTTTTTGATATTGCGGCCGATGTCATTGCTGATATGAAGCCCCATATGTATTATAAATACAGGCTTCATAGAAAGTGTTATCAAACCCACAGCTTCATGAATAGTTGAGAGATGCTGCTTAAATAGGACTTACTGATATGCAATCATGCTCTCAAAAATGCATTCAAATAATCTTATCTGCCTCTCTTTCTGTGGGGGGAATGATGGAGACACGAATAAACAGGCATGACAGACAGAGTCCAGGGCGCTGATGAAGGAGAAAGGAGCCAGGGAGGAAACACGGAGGGGCCCGGAGCAGGAGGAGCCCAGCTAGACCCAGGCCACAGCCATGATGTCAACCCACTGTAGAGTCGATGGAGGGAGGAGCCATAGTGGAGGAATGGCTGCTGACCAGGGGGTGACCAACAGCGACGGAGCAGGTTGTGGAGGAGCCCGAGGTGGAGAGCCAACGAGCCAGGGGGATGCTGGGGATCCAGGGGGCCAGGATGGAGCCGAGGGCTCTGGCGATCAGGTGCGAGAGTCAACTGTCGTGCTGCCAGACGACAGCGGTGGAGGAGGCAGGAGCGGGTGGGTGGGTATCCGTGAGCCTCCGGGCTCTCAGGGCTGCCCTTGGGGATCAGAGCCCACTCCTGACTGGACTTGGGGACAGGGTCTCTCTTTCGGCCCTTTTGGACTGGGAAACAGGAGCCCACTCTGGGTAGGATGTGGGAACAGGTTATGAAGGAGGGCTGGATGTGACCAGCGGGGATGAAAGAGAGAAGGGGCAAGCTGTTTCCCAGTCTATAATGATCATGCTCACCCTCAGCCGCGGTGCAGGGGGCGGAGCGCCACTCCACACTCACACCATCCACGGCTGGCTCCTTGCAGCAAGCACGGTAGGCTGGGCTCTGGGAGTAGATCTAGTGACTGCATCCTCGGAAGTGACGTGAGAGGTGATCCTTATCTCACCAGAATCCACTCCACAAATGCAGCAAAATCCTCGAGGACAATCTTTGGACGACAGCGCTCTGCACTCAATGTTTAGACTGGTGACGAAGAACACACAGAGCCCATCGTCCGGGTAGCTGGTGATGTGTTCTAGCAGCAAACAACTGTCTAGTATGGTCCTTGAGAGCTTTGTCCCGCCGCTCCAGCAGGAGGAGGAGCTATTCGGGGTGAAGAAGGGCATCCATCCAGTTAAACACAATGGAAATAAAAACACTGAGAGAAAACGGGAAACAAAAATGGATGTGTAGACACATGGAGGTGACGGTTTAGTGTTGGGTCTGCTGTCATGAAGATGCTGTGGTAAGAACGATGGAGACACAGAGACACGTTCAACAGTCTTTAATGCTTGAATCACAGGGGAAAATCCACAACAGAAACACGGGAAACACACAACATCCAACAAGTAGACCCAACAAAAACAAACTGAACAGACTGGAGCTTTTCAATCAGAGCAATCAGGAGAACTCAGGTGCATGGAATGAGTCAATAAACTGGTACACAGACCACATGGGGAGGGAAAACACAACTAAACCAGTCCAGGGGCATGACACTATCTGTATCTGATTTAATAACGGTTAACATAACTGATAAAAAATATACTGTTATTTTCACCCTTCCAAACAAGAATCGACAGTGACACATTTAACTTTTTAACGTTGATAACCTAAGCTTGGCATATTGCATGTCTTGCAATAAAAAGTAAATGTAATGCCCACCTATAGCTGACTTAAATAAAAGAAAAGAACACATTTATCTATTATTATTATTATCTGATCAGGAGAAGATACCTGCTCAAGGGCTCTTATGTTTATATTTACTTTTAGCCAAAGCAACCAGCATTGCATTGAAAATATGGTATTTTCTAGTCATGTTCATACATTACCTGAGGTGGAACCCATGATTCAGGCTTTGCTAGCACCTTACTTTACTGATTGACCTGATTTACAAGGTCGGAGAGAGCAAGCCAGCATCATATTAATACAAAAGATGACCCAGAATGATCATCCACTTCCTGCTGCTGCCTCATGATGGTTTTCAACTTACAGTAACCAATTATTACGTGTTTATTTTATGTATTCTGTGGTTCATGGACATTTGCCATCCCGTTTTTTTCTGTTCCTGTAGCTCATCCGATACAGGTCCCTACTAAGTTTCCATTATTTCCATTATGGATTCGATTTTTAAGAAATATAGAGTAATCCACTGTAAAACAACCTTTCCTTAATGGAGTCTTGGTTCCTCCCAGTGTCGTCTTCATAAGAAAACATCTGTCTATAAAGCTGCTTTGGGACGATATGCATTGTGAAAAGTGCAAATGTTGTGCAATAATTTCCAATTAGGTGCTTTATATTAATATGAAGCTTTCCAAATGAATTGTTAAAAAATACAACTGAAAGCATACCAAGTATTTTGCTAAAAGAAGAAACTAATTTAAACTTCTCAATGTGACGATTTCACAAAAAAAATGGGGCACACATTTTGCAAGTTTTTTCTCAACGAACATGTTTTCTCGTTCAAAAACTAAAATTGCAATATTGACATTAGCACAAAAACTTCAAATCAGGATTTTGACATTATTTTGATCATCATGTTCATCATCATTAACGTTATGCATATATAAATGAACATTATGTTATGGATGAGGAGGCACTACACCAGCAAGGAGGTCGATTTACATCAACTAACTATGAACACACACACACACGTCCTCTACACTGCAAGAGAAACATTCACAACATAAACCTTCATCCCTTCATTTGCATAAAGTACAAATCAACATTAAAAATAGAATTTACATTACACGCTCTTTACTCTCTCAACTTATGTGTTTGTTTCTACTCAACACAGTTGTACAGTTACGGTAGAATATAATCTTAATAAATTACATCATCATATACAAATATGACAGCGTGGACCCACACGCATTTATACAGGTATGGTACATAGTGATTTCATCGCAGTCAAAACCAAATTAATACAATATGGTACCTATGCATTACAGTGTTATTTTTTCAAAGCGTTGATCTTTAGTTACCCAACATTAACAATAACACTATTATTTTCTATACATAAACAACTCATACACACTGATTATAATAAAGAGGATACTCCCCAATACGACAAGCCCGATATGTGTACCCTTCGTACTTCTTTTTGTGTACATATTACAGAATACTTTAACAATCCGAGGTCTTTTTTTTTCTCTTTTCTTTTTTCTAGACTGAACAGTTTTAGACAAATCACAAAGGTGCTGGGGGATCTTTCCTCTGAATGTACTATTCATTTTTTCACTCCCATACTAAACCCCATGAACGATGCACATCCACATATTCACAATTTAGTTTGAGTGATGCCACCTAGAAACAAATTTCAATAACAGGCACGTGAGAATCACGGCTTGTATTATCAGAATCATAGCTTACCATCATATAGACTTCAGCAGTGAGAGGAATAAACACAAAGGGTTCCCAAAAAGTATTTGGACACTTGAGTCACACTTAAAAAATTTGATGGCTTAGACAATAAAAATGTCAAAATCCTGCACATGGTTTTAACCATCTATCTGACAAACCTATAACTACTTTTTGTGAAATTTTTGCTTGAAAAGTGTACTTGTGCTATCATTCTTTCAAGTATATGAAGTGGTTTGATATATATTTTAATATAAAAATGGAAACTGTCATCATTTACTCTCCATCAAGTTGTTCCAAACATAAGAAGATACTTTGAAGGATCTGTGTAACCGAACAGTTGACTATGTTGCCTATGGAAGTCAGTTAGCTAATGTTAATTGTTTGGTTACACATGTCCTTCAAAATGTGCTCTTTTTTGCAGTCAACAGAAGAAAGAAACAAAAGGTTTGGAATAACTTGAGGGAGAGAAAATGAATGGGTGAACTATCCCTTAAAGTGTCCAAATACTTTTTGGCTCACTGTACAGTATGTTGCCTGCAAATCATAGTTTGGCATCATGTTTCAGCTTTTATTTTAGTATTTCAGAAAGATTTTTATACGCTCTTAGTTAACAGGCCATGAAACTACATAGAATCAGTTAATCAGTTGTGAATATAGATAACAGTAGCTTTTGAGCTCGATGCATGTGGATGTACAGGGGTGGAATTCACTGATGGATTTAGCTTTGCATACAGTAAGTAGCCCAAATAAAGCATAGGAAACATTCATGTCCATCTGAAGAACCTTAATTTGGTATCAAGAGGTGACCATGAACAGATGCCAAATATAGATAATGCTGATACAAGACCTTCTTTAACATGATTTTGAGAACAAGAGATGACTGTGCATTGATCAACCAGTTAGACATTTTGGGCTATGTTCAGAACAACATGCTTGCTTATCATATGCATACTGGGAAAAGTACACAAAGTTCATAAATGCATGGAATACCTGGATGATTTTGTTTATTTACAACATAGCACGGACCCCGTTATGCAATGTGCAGCTTGATGAATAAAAAAACCACGGCTTTAAATAATTCAATTGAAGTATCATTCAATTGAAATTCAAGACTGATTGTATTATGTCATGATACCTGGATGCCACTTGCATGCAATAATAGATCTTAGCCAGGTTAGACACCACGTTGAATTTAACGAAGCTGTGAGGGATAGACTTACAGTCTTTACAATGGCACACACTGTATGAAGGTCCTAGATCGTGTCATTTTGCCGAATCACAACTTTCAAAACACTTTGGAGTTTTTGTCTACTGAATGTTTTTCGTAAAGATGTTGTTAAACACCAATACAATCCCTCACAGTCTCGGTTTCATTCCTGTCAAAAATTAAATACACTACCCTGACGGAGGTCTATTGCATGATTCTGTTGTAGCGTAATGCTCACTGTTTCACATGCTATCTTCAATAATAGTTTGCGGTATCCATACTGCTGCTTAGGTAGTATTCTGTTCTGAACATAGCCTGAGATTGCCGTCACTTCCAGGTGAGAGGTTAACATGAGTCTGCTGCCCTCTGTGGTCACTGTGGGAACTGCATACAGTACAGATGGCCTGAGGAATCAACGGCTACATGCTCCATAGCACATGCTGCTATGTATAAAGACACAGACATCAAGAGAACGATACCTAATATAATAATCAGCGCAACGAGGCATAGACCGGTGGTGAGAGTAAGAGAAAAACCGAATAGCCCGTTGTGAGTCATTTTCTGTTTAACACGTGACACTGGACGAGTACCCCATAACTGCACACCGACTCCATTTGATGAACTTTGAACTAAAATACAGCAGCGTGGCCACATGGATATCTGTTCAGCAGGATATTATGCTAATGTCAGTAATAGAATTTCAAATCACATTTAATCTGCACATATAATGTGTGTAGCCTGTACTTGCATAACTGATGGGTCATTTCTTTGTTTGTTTGTATGTATGTATATACTTTTTAAATATTTGCAAATAGATATTAGTAGTGAGCAAGCTCTTCCTCTCCTCCCAGATAAGATCAATATATACATTGTGGTTTTCTTTACTAAGATTTTTGGATTTTAAACAAGACTGCATTGCACATCTTCAGGGAAAGTCGTTCACGTTAAGTCTTTGGCATTTTTGCCATGTCGATCGATCGGACAATCAGAGCTGCCTCCAAAGGTGTGTTGTCCTCCAGTCAGGTGATCAGATTTCCTCAACGTAGTTGGCCGGGTATAAGCCTGTCTGGCCACTGTCCATACGACCTCTGCACCAGCCCTGGTCATCTTCCTCTTCGATCTTTGTTAACTCATCACCTGTGGGTGACACAGAGTCCAACTGAGATACCCAACGTATAGTCATGACGTATAGTCAAAACATCATGCGGTGTGTGGATGTCTTCATTTTCATCATTTACATGAATCCTTCACTCGTTCCAAACCTGTATGAGTTTCTTTCTTCTGTTGAACACAAAATAAGATATTCTGAAAAATCTTAGTGTCCGAACAGTATTTTTGTTTCCTACTATGGGAGTCAATGGTGCCCATCAACTGTTCAGATACTAAAATTTTTCAAAATATCTTCTTTTCTGTTCAACAGAAGAAAGAAACTCATAAAGGTTTGGAAAAAGTGGGGGGTGAGTGAATTGTGAAACAGTTTTCAACAACTTATTCAGCAAAAACTAAACTATGTTTTTGCTCTAGTCTGCCTTAATGATATAGTGATGATCTTACATCATTTATTTTTCTTTGCTGTACTTCACCTGCTTTGAAGCTTAGCTCATCCTGCTCTTGGCCTTCGTAGTCGTAGAGGGCTCGCACCCGCACTCCTCCTCTGCTGCTCGAGTCTTCCTCAAAAGAGTTCGCTCCGCCGTTCGTCTCGTTGCCCGAGTAGCCCGCGGGCTGCTCGTCATCTGACCATTCTGTGGAGTACGCCTGGTTCTTTTCATAGCTGCTCACACTAATCAAAGACAGGGCACACATGCTGTTAGCAGGAACCATTCCACCTTAGTTTGTGCACTTGTACAGCTATAAATTAAAACCACAAGTTTTACAGCCAGATGCCAACAGAACTTTTTGAAGTTTGGCTTTTTGGAAAACCATCTATGTGCATCATGTCTCAATCAATCAATCAATCAATCAATCAATAAATCAATCAATCAGTGCTCTGGGGCTGAATTATAATGAATGGTCACAATACATGATGTTTTTACTTGAGATTTAAATGTGCACAATACTGTGAACACTACGATCATTTTTAAGTGCTTTTTAGTTTGTCCATTTAGACTTAGATTAAGCGTCCAGTGTAACCCCTGCCAAAGTAAATAAAAATAGCTATTTAATTACCACAGGGTATGCATAATATATCTGGCAAAATTACAAATAAAATTAAATGTTTTAAATATCATGATTTATAATGCATCCGCTCAGTCAAATTAAAAGTCCTGAAAATCCTGTTGATAATTTGCTATAATGCGTTCATCATAATTTTAAGACAGGGCTGTTATTACTGAAATAAAAGAGATATCAAATTATTATTATTATTTTCATTTAGTTGGATATCTGGCATATCTGCCAGCTCAGAAAAGCTGAAAAGAAAAAACGCAGCCATTTCATTATTGGCTAATGAGTCTGAAACCGCCACATGCATTTCAATCTGCAGCAGGTTTCTAGTAAATATATATTTGAATAAGACCACCTCAAAGCCATATATGGAGTCCAAGGCAGCAATTGACACCTATGCCCCACGGAAGAGAAGGGCGAGGTCAGCAGAGCTCATTAACATTTAAAGAGACATGCACCAAAATGGCTCGCTGTGAACAGAGCTGTTTTTGACAAGATAAAAACGGTGTTGTTTTACACGACCATTGAGGTTTTATATTATATTTTATATGAGGTTGTATAGTTTTATATTTATATAACTCAGCGTAATAATACCTACAACCTTTTATTCTCTAAAAAAAACATATAGTCAACTCAACTCAGGAACCCTGTACAGGCAGAATGTTTTTTATTTTTTTGTATTTTTTTTAAATCAGAATAGAGTTCTCTGTTGAACTCCACAGAATCCATTTTTTTTAAAGCGTGAAGATGACAGCAATCCTCCTCTAAAAAGAGAGCACTGTAGATCAGTGTTGTGGGTACTCTAATTACTTTTTTCCTGAAATGTGTAACTTAACGCGTTAGTTTCGTGCGTAAGTAATCAGTAACTTCGTTATTTTTTAAAAAAAGTAATCCGTTATTTTAAGGAAAGGAAAATCCCGACTGCAGCCTGCTTTTTGTCAGACAGTAGGCCTAGGTCTACTGTGCCACCTGCGGATGTATCAGCGGAGCCGAAGCTCTGTGATCGTAAAGTCAATGGCTGTGGAAGCCGCTGGGGAAGGCAGAGATGATGTCTGACCTGCCGCGGTCTCCTGGTTGACCTGCATGCTCTGTGTTCGGAGTAGCAGGAGCGACTCCATCTGGCTTCTTCTTTTCTCTCTTGGCAACAGCATTGGTGGCTTCTGGGTTATATTCCTGAGAGGAGCACATTCAGAAAAGAAAATCAGTATTTCACTATAAACACCAACTGAACATTCCCATTTTTTTTTTTTCAGGAAAAAACTAAGTTCATTTAACATGCCAGTGTACACAGTAAAGAAGAGAATAGTTTTCCCTGAATCTGTGTTGATAACCTGAAACTACTTTATAAAAATGATGAAACATATAGTTTTGGAACATTCTTTTTTTAATCTAATTTAACATCGTTTTAAAAAATGGTTTAAGAAAATCAACTTCTAGATGGCAGAAATCATGCAATTAACCCTTTCATTAAAGCCTTACTGGGATTTAAAATCCTGTGACTACTTTGACATGTGACAATTAACCCTTGGTTCCTGTATCTTTTAAATAAACCCAGAAACCTTAAAAAGCCACAAGACTGATAAAGCTTTTTTTTTTTTGTTCATTAAAATGTGTGTACCTCAAACTGGGGCCAGTTCATATGCATGCCAGGACCGTGATTATTACTGAACCACTTGAGATCCTCTTGTGTGTTGGCGGCCAGAATGGTGCGTTCAAACTCACGGTACACGGACGAATAGCTAGAACATGAAACAACACACACAAACTCATGAGTGGGCTCTGACAAGTACACCTAAACTAGACTAAACATGAACTAGACAACTGTATTGGAAAGAACTGCGGAAGAAACATGAGCCACTGGGTTCATTCAAAGTAACTGATGACATTAAATAGACAGCTAATACATTCATGAACACACCATCTCAGTGTATAATGACTTATATTACATCACCAAATCACTATTGTGTTCTTCAAGAGACTATATTATTACCTAAAATGAAAAAATACACAATTGACAGACTGTAAAAGAACAATGCTGTAAATTGAATGTGAGCAGCTCAGATCATTTGATCACAAATGAGATCTGGATTTGGTTTTGGTCTCAGCAAAAGCTATTATCTTTGTGACTGTGGGGTTTACACCGACTTTTGGTTCTCGGTGAGGTTTAGGTGACGTTTGATGTCCAGGAGGACCTCTTTGAGGAAGGTCAGTCGCTTGACCTCGTGCTGCTGGCATTGGTCAAACACCAGCTCCATGGACTCCATGTACTGCGGTGTGCACTTCGACAACTCATCCAGAGACTTCTCGTACTTCTCCTTCGCCTGCAGCACACACACAAACACACAGCATGGGACACAGTCAACATTAAAAAAGAATACGAAGCTAAGTTGCACAAAAGTACCTCTGAATATGCTATTTCTGTGCTTTAAACATGGCCATAGATGAAAATCACATCACCAGTGTGGATCAATCCAAGAGCATTTAGAGCAAATACTTGAATGTGTTTCATCATAGTTTCGCGCACCTTCTGCACGTCCTGTTTGCATTTCTCAGTCTTCTCGTGGAGTTTCTTCTGCTGGTCAGGAGTCGCGGACGCATCTGCCTCACGGGCTGCAGCCAGTTTCTCCTCTTTACATGCCATGTGATAGGTCTTCTTTGCCGTCTCCATCTGCAGCCAGACATGCAACACTTTAACTAAGCGCAATGCTGCAAATGAATGGATGAAGCTTAGAGAAGGGTTAGTTTAACTGACTGTTATAACAGAGTCAGGCTCAGTTTTTTAGGACACTACAATGCTTTCAAGAGTTGTCCCAAACCAGCTTGCATCCTTCCAGGCTTTACATATTTTAAAGTATCATAAAAGTAGACTATGTAAACATAATGTAAGCATAATACGTACATCAGCTGAATATTAAATATGCATTTAAATTGCTGATATGCATCATTTACATGCATATTAATGGAATCATCCCATGAAGGTACAGAATTTACATAATTAAAATCATATTATGTGTACCTCTTTGAGTTTCTTTGCCCAGGGTTTCTGGGCTTTCTTGAAGCCCTCCTCTGCCTCTTTGGTTTCCTTGAAGCCACCGATTATCTGTCTGTGGTACGAGTCTTTCTGCCAGTTCTTCACCTTCTCGACATCCTCGTTCATCAGACCGTTCTTCACCTCCTGATGAAGTTCACTCACCTTATCGGCCTCTGTCATCATGGCTAACCAGGCCCGCTCCACAGAGCCGTACTGAGGCCCTGGCCACACACACACACACACACACTATCAGGAATGCATATAATAATATACTAAGATGACTACTTTATTTGCATGATTTACATCACAGGTGGCTTTTTCCAGAAACAGTTCTGAAAAATGTAAATAACTGCTTGAAAAACTCTTGAGGATGAAGAAAGAAGCTTTAGATTTCGGACCTTTCTCGATCAGTTGCCTCCACCTTTTGGACCATTCAGTGAGCTGCTGGCTGTAGGACTTCTCAATCTTGGCACGCTCCTGAAGGCAGCTCATCAGATCATTGCAGAGTCGATGACCGTCGTCAGTTCTCTTCACAGCACGCTTATAATTTCCCACCTAAGAAATCATATTACATAGAACTTGATACACAATTCTGCTCAAAAGTTTACATAACCCATGTACAATCAGCAAGATGATATTCTGAAAATTACATTTAGTACTGCTCTGATGAAGCTGTTTGACATAACAGATATGCTTACCATTTAACACTTTGGGGTCGCTAAGATACTGTATTTTGAATGTTTTTGAAAGAATTCTCTTCTGCTCACCAAGACTGCATTTATTTATTTGATGAAAAATATACATAACATGATAATATGTGACTCTTTCTGTGAAAAGTGTGAAGTCTAATCTCAAAATTTGATTTCAACCATTAATTTCACTATGATTCCAATCTTTGACATGGTCTTAGTCAGTAATAAAGATATCAATGTTACTTTTTCACAGAATGTTCTTTACCTTATGAACAATAAATCAACAAAAAACGACTTTAGCTGGGTTTTCACAGACAGGGTCACATATAATCATGGCATTTTCCCCCAAAATGTTTGGAGTTACTCATATAGGAACACTATACAGTGTACCATTCCCCTGGTGCCTGCAGGTGGCATCAGAAAGGAAAGAGTGCGGGCGATAAGAGGGGGGTGGGACTCATTCATTCTGGTGCATGTGAGGTTACGCAATGACTGCCACAGCTCTGTGTCCGAGCACTCCTCCAGCTCTAATCCTGGATGAAAACCAATGTGTCCTCACTGCAGTTATGTCAACAGGAATTTATAAACAATACAGGTTATATGAATACATAAAATGATTGAATATTGTCAAATGCTGAAAAATACTGACATAAAGCTCTAGAGGGCAATATATGGTGCAGGGGTCTCCAACACATCGCTGGAAAGCTACCAGTAGCTCGTGGCCTGATTGGAGGGAGCTCTCCAAGACATAATTTTCATCTAATCAGAGTGAGCTAATATAGACAGGTGTCCCACCCCTCCAATGCAAATTATATATCTTTGTGTTGACTTGAGGTTATTTTAATCATCCCATTTCGCATTTTAATCATCATTAAATCTGTATTTGATCATAACGATTGGAAAAACTCACGGTAAATACTGAACTGCTCAGCCTTAAGCAAAGTTAGAAAGAGTCTTATGCAGAGTAGGTTTCGTTTTGTGTGAAAACTTGACTGAATTAAGGCAGACTGCTGAGAGAAATGTATGATTGAATTAATTCTATGAATGCATTAGGGGAAACCGACCGTCTTCAGAAAAGTGTTGATGGCATTTTCTTTTCATATTCCCATGTGAAATGCATAATTAAGCAGTGTTTATAAGTACAGCACTGCTTTGTTTACAGCGGTTACCAGGAAACAGTTTTATTTCGGCTGTTCCATATGCGCCACCTGCTGTCAGACAGTGGACTTACATTTTCATTCAGCCGTCTGCAGTTTGTGTTCAGACCAAAGCAACACTAGGCCAAAGGTTTGTTGTAAATATTAACCAGTCGATGGTAAATAAAAAAAAATGTTTATCTTATGTTTTTAACATAAAACTTGTTTTAATTATTTTCATGAAAAAAGAGTCAGTACTTTTTTAACTTATCAAATTAAGTTACGATTCACCTTCATATTCTGGTTACCTATACAAAGTTGTATTAAGCTGTATCAACTAAAAAATAATGAACTACTTTTTGTGAACATTTTAAGGCAATTAGTTTCTGTTGTTTTCTTAGTATACTCAACTTATTACATTTTGCAGTGTAGTATTCCATTCTGAACAGCCTTTAGAGTAAAGTCCTTCTTCTAGACAGGTTATATCTCATGTTCAGTTACACTGACCTTCACACAAGCTCTGATGAGTCATATAAGCCTGTAAATAAAAACCCATAGTAGCCCAATAAGTCAGACGTGAATCAGGCACTTCCAACGCTTTCAGACTGCAGTCAGGATGCAGGTGCTGCTCTGAAACTCAATAGACCTTGGGCTGGAGAATCGACTTAAAAACTGTTCAAAAACACACAAAAATCTTGGTCTACATCGCTAACTGAGCACTGATTGAATATGCGATTACTTTGACCTAATACTGACATGATGTTAAGATTGTAATGCTGCCAGAGCCTCATAAAGGGTGATGTTAAGAGCTCTGGCAACATCACAGGAGCCGACAGTGTCATCTAAATAGAGCTCATTGAGAGCTTTCTGGCAGATTGTGATACTGTGAACACAGCATCCTCCTGTTTTCCAACCAGAGCTGGCTAAAAAACAACACAACTATTGATGACCGGCTGAATAACTTAGCAATGCAACATTTAAAGGAAGGAAATGGTGGTCTTTGTACCTCCCAAAAGCTGTCCATGGCCTCATCAGCGACAGCGGATTCATCGTAAGAGCCAGACATGGTGCTGGGTGATGTGAGGCAAGACTGAACACGTCTGCAGAAAAGCGGACTTCCTCAAGCACTAAAGAGAGAGAGACAGAGACAAATTAATGTATGAATGACATTGCACTCGAGAATAAAAAATAAAAACTGGCAAATTCATGAAAAAGCATAAGCAAAATTTACACAAACATATGTCTGAAATTAGAAAACACTAGATGTCATATTCAAAATAAAGAAGCCAAATATTAGAATATGTAACATTTTTCATGGCCAACCAGATTTTTTTTTTCTGTTTGTTGGTTTGTTTTTTGTGCTAGTATGCAATATATTGGTTATCAGCAGAATGAACAACGCAGTGCTAACAACATAATGTTATCAGTGATGATGCTCAGTCATAGTTCAAGATGAAGAACACTTCATGAGCCTCACCGTTGTTTATCAGAGT
The DNA here is from genome assembly GCF_963082965.1 of Carassius carassius. NCBI lineage: Eukaryota > Metazoa > Chordata > Actinopteri > Cypriniformes > Cyprinidae > Carassius > Carassius carassius. Next base: position 2,575,717 of record NC_081800.1, on the reverse strand, counting down.
TTATTGAAAAAAATCAGACAAGGACTTTTAGAAATCAGACAGTCAAGAGGTAAAATGAAGTAGAGACGGTTTCTTTGACATTCATGCATTTGCTTGTGAAAAGGAAGTGTGTTTAGTTATAATGAATGTGCACTTGTAGTTTACTTTAAATGTTGAAAGCATTTTAAAAATGTTTTTGCATATATAATATTAATGAGATAAATGATTGCTTAAGTGTATTTCAAGAGACACTTTCATGATTGTTTCTTAAATATTAAAAATATGTTTTTAAATTTAAAAAGAGCACTTATAATAATGCCAAATTAACTTTTGCCATGTTTTAAAGCAGTTATTTTACATTAAAAACACTTATTTTAATGTGTTGACTGACATACTAAAGTGCATGTAAAGTTATTTTAACAGTAGTGTTTTCCCCAATATTACTTTTAGAGGTCATATATTTCAAATGTACTAAATTGTACACTTTAACCTAAAAAAAGACTATTGAAAGTAATCATGAAATTACAAATGAAGATGAAACAAGCCCTTATTATTTCAACTAATTGCATTTCATATACATTTAAACTAAAACATTTTCATTTTGGAAACCATTTGCAACATTCATATTGCAAATAATATGCAACTAAATATAAAAAAAAAAACTTTACATTCAGTTCATAGTCAAGTCAATATTCTACATTCAAAGTTAATTATTTCCATACTAAATACTTTTTAAAAGTTTACTTCTTTTTCACGAGGGTTTGACAGATGTGTAAATCCAAAGCAGCTCTGCAGTTTAGAAAGGTAAATATTTTAGCACTTAATGACTTCCCTGGGAGTCAAACCCATGATCTGATGCGCTGCTCTAGTGTTTGAGCTTCAGAAACACTCGTTTGACTGAGTCTGCTGACTGTGTGCAACAAAACCTAGAAATGCTGCTTCCTGCTACTTCATTAACACATTTACCACAAATTATTTATCAGTGGAAAACAAACTGTTGTGTATACTGTAAATAATATTTACATCAATAAACCAGAACCTGTGTGACCTGCTCTACTAGTCTACAACATGGGCTTCACAAAGCTAGAAGTATAGCTGAAACAAATATACATTGATATCACAGTAAACCTGGACCCCTGAGCAATGGGAAAGTGAATTTGGTTTAATGAGTCTTTAACCCAGTTCCTAAAAACCCAAATTCCTTAAGCCCACGATGTCTAATGACACATACTGAGCACAACAGAGGACCCATAATGACACAGACAGCCATCTGGCAAGAGTCTTCAGGTTTCATCGTGGCTTTATAATAGCCAAGTAATATGAAGCATTTAACATTAAAAAAGCATTAATGATGTCTGCCCTACAAAAAAAAAAAAAAAAAAAACTTGATTCACTGAAGAGTAATTCATTACCAGAAAGGTTAAGACAAATACATAATTGAACATAAATGGATGGTTCATTGAGAATCTCTATATTAAGTTCTTAAAAAGCTCTTTTCTTCATGAACAAGAGCAACTGTACACTAAACAAAACTTATTAGACTATAAACCGTTTACACTGAATCAGTTCTTAAATCTTAAACTTTATTTTGCTCAGCTCACTGTCAGATTACCTAGTTTTTTTTGCATCAACATACAGTCTTACTGATTTGAATTAGAATTGCCCATGAATCATGTCATTAAAAACTATATCAATTTCACTAATATTATGTGTCAAATTCATAAAAATTTAGATGAAACCCCATGTTACACGGCAGACATGAAGATGAATGACTCATACATTACATATCTCATTTATGATTACTCAGTCAGCATTTAAATATTATATCATAGAAACATTGAGGCGATCATGTTAAGAGATTATTTTCATCTCTTTTAAAAGGAAACAAACATAACCCAAAGAAATGTATTCTTAAGTGAAGTGACATTCAGCCAAGTATGGTGACCCATACTCAGAATTTGTGCTCTGCGTTTAACCCATCCGAAATGCACACACACAGAGCAGTGAACACACACACACACTGTGAACACACACCCGGAGCAGTGGGCAGCCATTTATGCTGCGGCGCCCGGGGAGCAGTTGGGGGTTCGATGCCTTGCTCAAGGGCACCTGAGTCGTGGTATTGAAGGTGGAGAGAGAACTGTACATGCACTCCCCCCACCCACAATTCCTGCCGGCCCGGGACTCGAACTCACAACCTTTCGATTGGGAGTCCGACTCTCTAACCATTAGGCCACGACTATTCCTGTATTCAATACAGTGGCTAAATTAATGAAAAATAAAGCATCAACAGGTGTTGACATTTCCCAACATCACTTTATAAACTACTTTACCTCCAAGATCGATACTATTAGCCATAAACCATGTTGCTGTCAGCTACAGTATCACATCAGACAGTGCACTATAGACCCCCTGAGGAACAGTTCCACTCATTCTCTACTATTGGAGAGGAAGAATTGTATAAACTTGTTAAATCATCTAAACCAACAACATGTATGTTAGACCCTATACCATCTAAGCTCCTAAAAGAGGTGCTTCCAGAAGTCATAGATCCTCTTCTGACTATTATTAATTCCTCGTCATTAGGATATGTCCCCAAAACCTTCAAACTGGCTGTTATTAAGCCTCTCATCAAAAAACCACAACTTGACCCCAAAGAACTAGTTAATTAAAGATCGATCTCAAATCTTCCTTTTCTGTCCAAGATACTGGAAAAGGTGGTATCCTCACAATTAGCCTTTCGCCGAGCCCCGCCCCCCTTAGTTACTGTTGCTACTTCCGACAAACAAATGGTCAAACACGACCAGCGCAACAGATTGCCATGACGGGAAGAGGTATACCCGTGCGTGTCAGTGACCTTTTTTGTAGTAATACCTCCGCGATATCCTCCAGATCGAGGCTAAAGGGGTTACAGTATGCCGTGGAGGGGAAAAAACGAGATCTGAGAAACACCATGACCTGTACCTCAAATGTAACCAGCACAGCCTTGTGTACCAGTCATGCTCTTGCACTGCCGGGAAAGTTCTCTTTCATATGTTATGGTCTATTAATTGTCTATTGCGAGTAGCTATTTTTATTATTATCTTGGTGAGTAAAGGTTTTAAAAATGATAACTAAATACTAATTAAATCTTAAATGCATAATGTAGACATATATGCTAGCCTATATAGGCTAATGTTGGCATTATTCTTTTATTAAATTTCAGCTGCTATGGCGAAGCAAATAAGGCAGAGTCTTTATCTTAATTAATTTCGTTATTGCCAAATACCCATCTTAATTTAGAATTTATCTTAATTAAAATTTCTAAGAAAGACTCATTTTTATTGGTGCGTTGGCCTATTTATAGGCTAAATGAGTCTTTACCTAGGGCTATTTAGAGTTCTGAGATGTTACGATGTCACAGAGGACTTATTTTATTTCTTTGTTCAAACTTCCAAGTGGCCTATTACGTTAGTCATGTATAAATTATGTTAAAACATGTATAAATGACTCATTCTTGACAAAAGGCAAAAGAGCTGCATGTGTGCGCACATTTGAATAATGTTGGGCTGTAAACGGGTTCGGGCTTTTAAAAAGCTGTCAATCAAAATGTACTTGTCTGGCTCGGGCCGAAATCGGTCGGGCTCGGGTCCTGTCGGGCCTAACTTTTAAGGCCCGATTACAGCTCTATTCTAGTGTCCGATTTACAAACGCTGTGGGCGCACCGCTTCACCATCTTGCTTGGAGTCAAAGTTTGTCGGAACTGCCTCACATAGTAACGGTTGCCTTACATAGTAACGGAACATAATTAGCCGGCGAAGGGCTAATTATGTTCCATCTTAGAGAAAAATGGTATCTGTGAGGATTTGTACTTATCTTACCACCATCAATTTCGTAGCAGTGAATGAAGAGGTATCATATCTATCATAAGTGCAGTATGGAGTACCTCAAGACTCAGTACTAGGGCCATTACTTTTCACACTTTACATGTTACCCTTGGGAGATATCATCAGGAAGCATGGTGTTAGCTTTCACTGTTATGCCGATGACACTCAGAGAAGCATACCAATTAAAAAAATTAATGGAATGCATAGTCAATATAAAAACCTGGATGAGGAAAATTTCTTACTGCTAAATTCTGTGTTGTGATATTCTGCATGTAATAACCTAGAATGCTGTCTAAGACTTGATGGCTGCTCTGTCAATTCTTTGTCATCAGTTAGGAAACTAGGTGTGCTATTTGATAGCAATCTCTTCTTTGAATGCCACATTTCTTTCATTTGTAAAACTGCATTTTTCCATCTCAAAAATATATCTAAATTAAGACCCATGTTATCAATGTCAAATGCAGAAAGGTTAATTCTGTCAGGACAGATAAGGACCCAAGAGAGGATGAGGCTGAAAATGGTAACTTTATTAACAGAAGGAACGTCCTAACGTCCAAAAAACAAAAAACCCAACTCGGGAAAAAACTCAGTCTTAACTTCCAACTGCACAGCGGGCAAGTCATGCGCTCAACCTCCGAGAGCGCCAGGAGAGGAGGAGCAACAAATCCAAAACGGTAGGCAGGAGAATGGTTGAACAGACAAGGGGTCAAGCGAGGTGCAGACAGAGCTGAGAACGGCGGGCAGTATCAAGGTTAAAAAACAGTCCAGGTCGAGAACCAGAAGAGCAGTCCGAAATCCTCTTGAGGACAAAGCACACGTTACACCAACTGGGCAGACAAACCAACGAGCGTACTGACCAGAAAGGAGGAACAGGACAGAACCAAAGCCAAACGCCAAAACATCACAGAACACACTGACAAGGAGGAGTGAAAATCAAGCAGAATAAATAGGGTGAGTAACGAGATAGAGGGAACGCGTCAGACAAGCCACAGCCTAGATTGCTGAGTGAGATCAGATGGCGCTAGAGCGAAGGAAAGAAAAACCAGAGAAAATATATTAAAAGTCAAAGAGAGAAAAATGGAAACAAAATGAATACTAGTGTAGAAAAATGAGTAGAAGCGGAAAAAAATATAATAAATAAACAAAGTAAAAAAAAAAGGAAGAAAAAAAGGACAGATCATACCCGAGTCCTGACAAATTCATGCGTTCATGCCCTTAATGGCTAGATAATTGTAATGCTTTATTGGGTGGTTGTTCTGCACGGTTAATAAACTCAAAATGCAGCAGCTAGAGTTCTTACTAGAACCAGGAAGTATGACCATATTAGCCCAGTTCTGTCAACACTGCACTAGTTACCTATCAAACATTGTATAGATTTTAAAATTTTCATTATTACTTATGAAGCTCTGAATGGTTTAGCACCTCAGTATTTGAATGAGCTCTTGTTACATTATAGTCCTTCACATTCACTGCATTCTCAAATCTCTGACAATTTGATAATACCTAGAATATCAAAATCAACAGCTGGAGGCAGATCCCTAATCCCCGGGAACACTTCCCATAACACCCTATGTACTTGCTACATCATTAGAAGAATGGCATCTACGCTAATATTTGTCTGTTTCTCTCTTATCCCGAGGTCACTGTAGCCACCAGATCCAGTCTGTATCCAGATCAGAGGGTCACTGCAGTCACCCGGATCCAGTACGTATCCAGACCAGATGGTGGATCAGCACCTAGAAAGGACCTCTACATCCCTGAAAGACAGCGGAGACCAGGACAACTAGAGCCCGAGATACAGATCCCCTGTAAAGACCTTGTCTCAGAGGAGCACCAGGACAAGACCACAGGAAACAGATGATTCTTCTGCACAATCTGACTTTGCTGCAGCCTGGAATTGAACTACTGGTTTTTTTTCCATTCTGTCACCGATGGAGTTTCGGTTCCTTTGCCGCTGTCGCCTCTGGCTTGCTTAGTTGGGGTCACTTCATCTACAGCGATATCGTTGACTTGATTGCACAGATACTTTTTAAATTGAACTGAGCTGGATGATGACATAAATTAATTCAATAATGAACTGCCTTTTTGCATTATTGACACACTATTTTACTATTTAATGCTGTTCAGTTGCTTTGTTACAATCTAAATAGCTAAAATCGCTATATAAATAAAGGTGACTTGACTTCACTTTACTTAATATCAGGAATAGCACTGTGTTCAGTTGGGTTTCAGTAATGATATTAATATTTCATGATTTCAACAGCGAGACAGTCCATATTTAGCTCTCCCTAATTCAGATTATGAGGACCAAAGTGAAAGAACATTGTGTCTCCGCTAGAGGCATCTTAAGAAGTAATTCCATAAGAGTAAAGAATAAAGGTCAGTTTACACAAAGTATGATAACTATACAATATCTTAACTATAACTTAAAGTCTTAATAAATATTCTAATTCTTTGACAATAGTGAAGTCCACACCACAGTAGGGCTGTCAACGAATATTCTAAATTCGAATATGTATTCGAATAGTTTAAAAAAAACGAATTTCGAAGATGAAAATTAATATTCGAATAAAAAAATGTGGAAAAAAAGGCCCGCGGTAGTAGAGGCGTGGTTTGTCTGCTTTGCGGGTGGGCGCGCTAGCGCGCCTGAGGGTTCAGGGACAGGTCACAGCCTCACAGGAGTCGCACTGTCTGGCACAGCATCACTGCTGAAAGCTGACTCGTCTTCATGGAAGATGCCAGCAAGTGCAGAGCCCAACTCGACCGCAGCAGAGAAAATGAGGTAAAATTGTTGACCCGCGAGATTTAAGATACAGTTAGCATACCATTCGACAACTAGCAACATGAGGTCACATCTCAAAAATGTGCACCCAAATGAGCATGGCATAATGTGTGGAACTCCAGCTAAACAGTCACGTCTTGACACTTAACGTTACTTTGCATCGCCTGCCGCAAGCACTTTGTCTGCAACATGACAAGAGGCCATAACGGATAAAATAATTTCATTCATTTGTAAGGACATGAGACCGATCAGTATCGCGGATGGGGCACGCTTCGGGGAGTTCTGTCAAGCAATGGATCCGAGGTTTGATTATTTATCGTTTCATGTCAAGGAAAAGTTCCATGTTTACCACAGCACAACTCGCTCGGAGCATTCAATGTCAGTTCTATATGCTGTAAAACTTCAATTTATATTAATAATATTTGTTTCAATCACTGAATTAAGCCTGCTATATTTGGGACAGTCGCGACCTTATTAAATTGCTAGCACAAAAATTTGTTTGTTCATTTAAACCATTATGCACAGAGAACGTGAGAGAGCGTGAGGTCTGCAGTCTTGGCCATTAGTTGATTTCCTTGTTTTTGTGTAGGTAATACGTTGTCATATATGTTTAAACTTAAATAGACTATCTATACAAGTAGTTATGTCTCTTTGTATTATTTTTGCCTGTTATTGACGTAATGCGCGTCATTGACAACATGCGCAACCAGATGTTGGAATAGTTTGAATATTCGTGTATTTTTTAGAGGGAATATTCGAACGTCAATTTTGAGCAATTTTGACAGCCCTACACCACAGCTATAATGTCAACAACACAGAGTAGCAATATTGATGGAAATGCTTCCACAACTATCTCTTTTAGCTGATGAATAATAAAAAACATTGACAGCCAATCAAAATCCATCCGACTTTAATGATCTTGAGCATTTAAAGTTGAAAATGACAATACTGCAGCATATGATATACATATAACGTTATCATCCATTTTTGCTGATGGCAATATATGTAGGTTCCATGACATATATTATTTTATATATATGTTATTTTGCTTGGTGCAAGCATTTATGCTAAAAGAATTAGAAAAAAAATCTTGCTTGTGTAGGATACAGCAGATTGCCATCATCTGACATACTTTGCAGGTATTGGACAGAATCACCTCAGCCTACTCTTTAATATGTTGAGAGTCTTGTCTAAACCACATATATATATATATATATATATATATAATGCTTCTTCATAATATATACAGTACTTTAGGTTTTAAGTACACTACAAGTTAACATTCAACACAATTAAGTATACATTTCTACACAAGGGGATTGCACTTAATTGTGAGTAGTTGGTAAATAAGACAGGTAAACAAGACAGAAATGTTTGTGCACTGATATTGTGTGCATAAATTATAGTAAATATGTTTTTTTTTTGTTTGCTTGTTTTTGTTTTGTTATATATTGTGCTTGGTATGTCATGCCAATAAAGCAATCTAATTT